>NC_069505.1:374677588-374858946 GCF_027579735.1 Bombina bombina
AGCAGCTCCTTGAGACCCTTACGGGTGATTAGCCGTGCTTTATAAGTACCCAATACAATAAAGGCTCAGATGATGGTTAGCAATGAAGTATTTTTTAATTAAAGGGACACTGAACCCAATTTTTTTCTTTCGTGATTCAGACAGAGCATGCAATTTTAAGCAACTTTCTAATTTACTCCTATTATTACATTTTCTTCATTCTCTTGGTATCTTTATTTGAAAAGCAAGAATGTAAGTTTAAAAGCCGGACCATTTTTGGTGAACAACCTGGGCTTTTCTTTCTGATTGGTGGATAAATTCACCCACCAAAAAACAAGTGCTGTCCAGGGGCTGAACCAAAAATTGGCTGGCTCCTTAGTTCAGATGCCTTTTTTTTTTTTTTCAAATAATGATAGAAAGATAACACAAAAAAATCATAATAGGAGTAAATTAGAAAGTTGCTTAAAATTGCCTGCTCTATCTGAATCATGTAAGAAACAAATTGGGTTCAGTGTCCCTTTAAGGTATGCACATTTTATTTAGACATAATGCTAATGCACACTTAATGTGCTACAGTATAGTGTAATATAAGTTTTATATGCACTGGGAAACAAAAAAAAAAATAGTGTAACTCACTTTATTGCTATATTCGCTTTATTGCGGTGGTCTGGAACCAAACCCGCAATATCTCAGAGGTATGCCTGTATTGCAAATAGGTTTCTATTTAAAGATGTAATTCATCTATGTGCATTTACATTGCGACTGCTGCTTTTTACAAGCACTTACAGCAGTAAACACCGCCTAAGCATTTTCCACATCAATTTCATTATCCAGGTGTTCAGCATTCTTGGTCTGGTATGCAAATGTGTTTGTAAGCATCATTGGCTATGGGTTTAAAGGGACAGCCTAATCAAAATTAATCTTTCATGATTCAGATAGGGAATACAATTTTAAACAGCTTTCCAATTTACTTTTATCATCAAATTTGACTAAACCTAGGTAGGCTCATACACTAATTTCTAAGCCCTTAAAGGCCGCCTTATCTCAGTGCATTTTAAGTTTTTCCCAGCTAGACAACGCTAGTTCATGTGTGCCACATAGATAATATAGTGCTCACACCCGTGGAGTTATTTAAAAGTCTGCACTAATTGCCTAAAATGCAAGTGTGTCAAAAGAACTGAGATAAGGAGGCAGTCTGCCAAGGTTTAGAATCTCAAAAAGGGAGGGATCATAGAGTAATATAGATTAAACCAAAGTTGTATTATTTTTTGTTTGCCACCCCTTCAGAAATGGAGCTGATACGCAGTATCTTTGAGTGCCGTCTGGTTTTAGGGCTTTATAAGTAACTCAGAGTCTGTCATCCAGTGCAGGAAAAAATAATAATCTGCAAACTCCTCTCTTGTTTTACTACACAAGTAGCTTCAACTTTAATCTCCACTCCAACCTCGCTTCTTAAAGGGAACATAAAACCCAAAAGTTTCCTTTCATAATTCAGATAGAACATACAATTTTAAACAACTTTCTAATTTACTTCTACTGTCAAATGTTCTGTTTTCTTGCTATCCTTTGTTGAAAAACAGGAAAGTAAGTTCAGAAGTGTGCACGTGTCGTCTACAGTACAATATGGCAGCAGTTTAGCAACAATGTTATAAGTTAGAAAAGCACTGGATGTCAGCCCTATTTACAGTCATGTAGTGCTCCACACATGTACACACTACCTCTCTAGATATCTCATCAACAAAGATAATATAAGTAAATTGGAAACTTTTTTCAAAATTGTATTCTCTATCTGAATCATGAAAGACAAATTTGGGGTTACATGTCCCTTTAAATACAGCAGAATTACATAATTACCAAGTGACAAATGAATCCCCATTTGCTGGCCCTCCTGTACCACGTGACAGCCATGAGCCAATCACAGACAAGTACACGTATACACTTTGAACTTACACATACTTTTTTGTTAAGTTTATAAAGGGACAGTCTACACCTTAGTCATCTTAAAGTCTTACCTTAGATTAAGCTGCACATAGCCTCCTGCACCCTTTCTATATCATGCAGCAGGAGCAGTAAAAAGTTATTTTAAATTAAATATTGTTTCTGGCCAATTTGAAATGGCTGCCGAGCTCTGCCCACTGATGACATCATGATCTGGACTGCATATGGTGTCCAATCACAAAAGGCTCACTAGTTGGATTTAATAGACTGTCAATGCTATTCAGCAGAGTGCCTAGATGCAGCCTAGATCATGTCGTCGTCAGTGGGTGGAGCTCGGATGCCATTGCAAAGTGGCCAGAATCAATATTCCTTTTAAAATAATTGTTTTACCATCCCTGTTGCATGATATAGAAAGGGGCTATTTTGCAGCTTAAAGGGACAGTCAACACCAGAATTTTTGTTTATTTAAAAAGAAAGATAATCCCTTTATTATCCATTCCCCAGTTTTGCATAACCAACACACTTTTTACCTCTGTGTTTACCTTGTATCTAAGCCTCTGCAAACAGCCCCCTTATTTCAGTTCTTTTGACAGACATGCTTTTTTAGCCAATCAGTGCTCACTCCAGGGTAACTTCACATGCATGAGCTCAATGTTATCTATAGGAAACACATGAACTAATGCCCTCTAGTGGTCATTGCATTCAGATTAGAGGCAGTCTTCAAGGTCTAAGAAATTAGCATATGAACCTCCTAGAATTAGCTTTCAACTAAGAATACCAAGAGAACAAAGCGAAAATTGGTGATAAAAGTAAATTGAAAAGTTGTTTAAAATGACATTCCCTATTTAAATCATGAAAGTTTTTTTGGACTTGACTGTCCCTTTAATCTAAGACTTTAAAATGACTAAGGTGTAGACTGTCCATTTAAAATGTCCTTTGCTCTTGGTCTAACATCACATAAATACAAGGTAAAAAATGTAGTAATAAAAAAGGTGTATTGCTCCCAAGAACATCTAAGATTTGGCTTTGCAGACTAGAAAAAGCTAGGGGGCGGGGTTTGAATAGAATCCCTGAGAGCCAGTCATCCATCAATGCGCTTTTGCTTTGCAGTGCTGCACCGTATTTTACTGTTTTCTTTAAATATCGCTTTGCTCTGGCTGCACTGTGCCAAGGAAAACTTAAAAAGTGTAGCCAGAGCACAGCCCTGTTTGAAGAGAACAGCCCGATGTGGAGCAGCACTGCAAAATGAAAGCGTTCCTGCATGTGTCCCGTTTTTTCTGTAGACATGCTGCATTTTCTGCTATGGCATCTCAGACCAGAGCATGTACAGCGGGGGTGCTCAGTAGTACCAGTAGTAGCTGGTTCCTCAGAAAGTATGTATATAAAAAGACTGCACAAATGGATAAAGGAAGTAAATAAAAATGCCTATTAAAACGGCATACTCTATCTGAATTATGAAAGTTTACTTTTGACTTTAGTGTCCCTTTAACCTGCTCTTAAAAGATCAACTGAAATACTTTTTGCTGTGGGTCCAACATAAGGGCTTAAAGGGACACTGAACCCAAATTTTTCTTTTGTGATTCAGATAGAGCATGTCATTTTAAGCAACTTTCTAATTTACTCCTATTATTAATTTTTCTCGGTTCTCTTGCTATCTTTATTTGCATCCAAGTTATTTTTTGGTTCAGACCATGGATAGCACTTGTTTATTGGTCGGTTAAATTAATCCACCAATCAGCAAGAACAACCTAAGTTGTTCACCAAAAATGGGCGGCATTTAAACTTACATTCTTGCAAATAAAGATAGCAAGAGAATGAAGAACATTTGATAATAGGAGTAAATTAGAAAGTGGCTTAAAATTGCATTCTTTATCTGAATCACGAAAGAAAAAATTTGGGTTCAGTATCTCTTTAATGTTTAATGGTTAGATGGTGCAACGAATAATTTGTAACAAACAAGGTTAGTTTTTTTTTAAAACATGTTCAGAGTCAAAAAATATTGATAATTTAAAATGATTTTAATAAAAAAACTCTCATTGTGGAATATATTAACTTAGCACCAAGTAAAATAAAAAAGAAGGCATTAAGGCATCTATAGAAGGCATATTAGTGCAAGAGAGTGTTATTAAATGTTCACTTGCATGATTAACAAAACTGCATCCCGAAGAGACAGGATTACAAGTTCAGAAGAGCATAGCTCCAATAAATAAATAAATTATGAAAATCTATGAAAGTTTAGTATTATAACTTAAATGTCTTTTGGGTAAAGGACTCAGCCCAGCTGAGAGCAGAGGCAACTAGTGGCTTCCATGCTTTAACACTGAAGTTTCTGGGTGTGTAAGGTTCAATAAGTCCTGTCTTCAGCTCTTAACCAACGCCTTGCCTCTTCTTTATCCTTCTGAACAACAAGCAGAACTTCACACGATCCCCGTGAGATGTGATCCTGGAGGAACTCCCTACAGAAGGAAAAACAAAAATGAGAAACCCAACGTTTGCTAAAGTTGATACTACACTTATACAGATTGGCTTAAACTCTAGGAAACTCATTTGTCTATGGTAAGTAGTAGAGAACAAAAATAAAAAAAGAAGTAGACACACAAATCTAATCTATCAGTGTTCTCCATAGAAGATTTTGCCAGCCAGGTTGCATTATGAAGTAGATGGGTGGGGGCAGTGTAATATTGTCTTATATCATTTTCAGCTATCCAAAGCACAAATTAATTGCATAATTTAACAAATGTATTTAGTGATAATTTGTGCAATGAAAATTTAATATTAGCTAATTTTAGTTTAATATTGACTAACAATTTAGCTGGGTGGTCAGCAAAACCAGCCAGATGGTGCACCTGCTAAAAAGGTCCTGGGGAGAACACTATATAGGTCCTGGGGAGAATATATCCTGACTGACATCCTAGCATGGCTATTGGTTTAGAGGTTGAAACGTCACCTCATTGGAGAAGAGCGCCGCGCTGTAGACGGCTGGAGGTGATGAGTTACCGATATATTTGCGGCATATGTAGGGTGAGTTTAACATCGTTTTTTTCCCTCTGGGCTAGTAGCTTTTAACTCCTGACTAGTAAACCATACCAATATTTGTCCATGTGTGTGTGGGTGTGTCTATATATATATATATATATATATATTAGCTTACATGCATGCTCACACAACATTTCAGATGAACTGTAACTGTAAAGAGAGAATTGATCTGGGCTGCAGTACATCTGACACATGGTGGAGCTAGGGTTGCCACCTCAACCATGGTTTTCCTGGACACTTATGAGTTACACATGTTGCGGGGTGTGCAGAACATGCATTGCGCCTCTGGACAGTTCCTCCCTGCCCACCATACATGGCTGAGGTGGAACACTAGGCGGAGCAAACCAAAGCGTAGTTCTGGACTTTGTTGTCGCTCAATAGTTTGTCCTAGACACTACACATGTGAATGTTAAAATTATTTTTTAACCATTCTCTTATCTATGCATTTTTACCGGTTTTCACAGCTAGACAGCGTTTGTTCGTGTGCGGCATATAGGTGACATTGTGCTCACTCCCGTGGAGTTATTTATGAGTCAACACTGATTGGCTAAAATGCATGTCTGTCCCTAGAGCTAAAATAAGGGAGCAGCCTGCAGACACTTAGATACAAGCTAATCACAGAAGTATAAAGTGTATTAATATAGCAGTGTTGTTTATACAAAACTGGGGAACGGTAAATAAATGGATTATCTATCTTTTCAAACAAGAATATTTTTGGGGTTTACTGTCCCTTTAATAGTCTATACCTGCCTTTCACATAGCATAGATTCAATAAGTAAAAAATTAAAAAAAGAACAGAACTCAAGTGATTTTTGTACCTTTTAACAAACTGTAGCATGTGACCTTTTTATTGCTGCGTGCAGCTGGTGTTACATAAATCTACTGTCTCACACCTCCCCCTCTCTTTCCCCACTGTCTCAGAACACAGCCTTGTAAAGTGAAAGTGCTGAAAAGTACCTTTATAAAGATCAGTTGTCAGAGACCAGTTATCTGAACACAACATGCAGTGGAGGGACATAAAACCAGGCAGCTGAAAGTAAGGAAAAATAACATAGCTCTCATGCCATAGGCTGGGTGCTGGAAACCCAACCCCCGCTGCAGACTTCACTGCTATGTTTGGCAGAGGAGTTTCTTTTTCCACCAGGCAGAAGGTTGTAACTAAAGCATCCATTTATCATTCCGCTGCAGAGAGGGGCGTACATATTCGGCCCTGTCCACTCGGCTTCTCCTCTGGCGTGCATTCTAACATTGCACATGAGCTCTCCTGCCCCAACACAGCCAATCATGCACCGGCAGGAGCTGTCAATCAACCCGGTTGCACGAGATCAGCGGGATTGAAATTCTCTGAAATTCTCCACCTAAAAAGTGGAGAACAGGGCAGGGAAGCAGCGGTCTGATAAACGCTGCTTGATAAATCCTGACTGCAGGTTCTCGTGTGAACCTGCAGTCAAAGACGAGAGAAGTTCTTGAAAAACCGTTCCTAAAAAGGTACTAAAGGGAGAAATTCTGCGATTCCTATACAATTTTCTAGGTGCAACTTGCACCCTGGCATGTGGGATAATCAAACCCTGCTTTAAGCATATAATTTTATTCATTTTTTTTTTTACTTCTAATGGTAAATTCAATTAAAAATAAACCCTCAATAAGTGGTTAATCATGCACTGTAATAACTTTGCCATGTACTTTATTTATTTTGATTGCCCCTGTGTAATTTAAATGAAAAAAACGATTAGTTTTTCAACTGCCTAGAGATGATGAGGTGCATTCTGTGGAATTCAGAAGTCTGCTAGGTATATGCAAAATATCTTAAATATTGGTCATTAACCCCTTAATGACAACTGACGTACCAGGTACGTCATGCATTAACAAGTAGTTAATGATAATGGACGTACCTGGTACGTCAGTTGTCTAGGAGAGTGCTGGAAGCGATCGCAATCGCTTCCAGCAGCTCTCAGGGTATTGCAGTGATGCCTCCATATGGAGGCATCCTGCAATACCTTTTTAGAAGACTCCGATGCAGAGAGGGCCACTCTGTGGCCCTCTCTGCACCGGTAGTTCGTTGGTGGGTGGGAGCGCAACAGGGAGGTGGGTGGGCGGCCCATCGCTACCCGGCATCCGGTTCCTAGAAGTGCAATGTGCACGCCGGGTGCCGGGAGCGTGCGGGGGGCGCGCGTGCGCGTGCATTAGCTGGCCACTGACACCAATGAGGGAAGAGGGGGGGGGGGGGGGGAAGATTTTTTTTTTAAATCATATAAAAGGATCTGGGAGGGGGAGGGGGGTAGGGGTATTGTGGGGGGCTGCTACACTACAGAAAACCCCCCAAAAAAGCAAAAAATACTTTTGTTTTTGTGCAATTTGGGTACTGGCAGACAGCTGCCAGTACCCAAGATGGCCGCAATTAGATAGGGGAGAGGGTTAGAGAGCTGGGGGGGGGATCATGGAGGTTGGGGCTAAGGCAGGAGTCCATCACAGCTAAAATATTTTATTTTTTTTATAAAAAAAAACAAACTCCTTTTATTTAGTACTGGCAGACTTTCTGCCAGTACTTAAGATGGCGGAGACATTTGTGGGGTGGGGGAGGGAAGAGAGCTGTTTGGGAGTGATCAGGGGGTGGGATGTGTCAGGTGGGAGGCTGATCTCTACCCTAAAGCTAAAATTAACCCTGCAAGCTCCCTACAACCTACCTAATTAACCCCTTCACTGCTGGGCATAATTTACGTGTGGTGCGCAGCAGCATTTAGCGGCCTTCTAATTACAAAAAAGCAATGCCAAAGCCATATAAGTCTGCTATTTCTGAACAAAGGGGATCCCAAAGAAGCTTTTACAACAATTTGTGCCATAATAGCACAAGCTGTTTGTAAATAATTTCAGTGAGAAACCTAAAATTGTGAAAAATGTAAAGTTTTTTTTTTATTTGCTCGCATTTGGCGGTGAAATGGTGGAATAAAATATACCAAAATGTGCCTAGATCAATACTTTGGGTTGTCTTCTAACAAAAAATATATACATGTCAAGGGATATTCAGGTATTCCTGACAGATATCAGGGTTCCAATGTAACTAGCGCTAATTTTGAAAAAAAGTGGTTTGGAAATAGCGAAGTGCTACTTGTATTTATGGCCCTATAACTTGCAAAAAAAGCTAAGAACATGTAAACATTGGGTATTTCTAAACTCAGGACAAAATTTAGAAACTATTTAGAATGGGTGTTTTTTGGTGGTTGTAGATATGTAACAGATTTTGGGGGTCAAAGTTAGAAAAAGTGTGTTTTTTTCCATTTTTTCCTCATATTTTGTATTTTTTTTATAGTAAATTATAAGATATGATGAAAATAATGGTATCTTTAGAAAGTCCATTTAATGGCGAGAAAAACGGTATATAATATGTGTGGGTACAGTAAATGAGTAAGAGGAAACTTACAGCTAAACACAAACACTGCAGAAATGTAAAAATAGCCATTGTCATTAAGGGTAAGAAAATTGAAAAATGGTCCGGTCATTAAGGGGTTAAACCCAAATGTTTTATTTCATGATTCAGATAGAGAATGCTACATATAGCCACCAATCAGCAAGCACTACCCAGGTGCTGAAACAAAAATGGGCCGGCTCCTAAGCTTACATTCCTGCCTTTTCAAATAAAGATTCCAATAGAACGAAGAAAAATTGATAATAGGATTAAATTAGAAAGTTGCTTAAAATTGCATGCTCTGTCTGAATCATGAAAGAAAAAAAATGTGGATTTCATATCCCTTTAACCCCTTAACCGTTTGGCTGCTAAGCCAGTTCCCACCTGGGTGCTAATATTTTTTTTTATTATTATTATTTTTGCAATTTTTGAAAACTTAACTTTTTTATTATTTTTTTACAGACCCCAAGACTTACACTGTTGGAAAGGTTAGGCGATTACCTTTCCAACAATGGGTCTTGGGGGTCTGTAGCTGCTTAGATGCCTGAGATACAGGCTTCTAAGCAGCATGCCCCCTCCTCCTATACTTAACATTATTAAGTATAAAAGTTGCGCGGTGACGTCATCACGTAATTGCGCGTGACGTCACCGCGCATTACGTGAAGCCCTGGCAATGTCTGTCACTCTACAGGCACGATCGCCGGGGTAGGAGCAGCAAGGAGCCCCCAGATCTCCCTCAAGGTGGGAGAGTGCTCATGACGGCTCTGAGCCGTCATTAGCACCAGAGTGAGAAACTCTGTGACTGCTCAGAGCCGTCATTAGTACTGAAAGGGTTAAGGACCACAGCACTTTTCCATTTTCTGACCGTTTGGGACCAAGGCTATTTTTACATTTCTGCTGTGTTTGTGTTTAGCTGTAATTTTCCGCTTACTCATTTACTGTACCCACACATATTATATACAGTTTTTCTCGCTATTAAATGGACTTTATAAGATATGATGAAAATAATGGTATCTTTAGAATTTGCTATAATATTTTTTTATAAAATATGAGGAAAAAAATGCAAAAAACATAATTTATGCTTACCTGATAAATTCCTTTCTTCTGTTGTGTGATCAGTCCACGGGTCATCATTACTTCTGGGATATAACTCCTCCCCAACAGGAAATGCAAGAGGATTCACCCAGCAGAGCTGCATATAGCTCCTCCCCTCTACGTCACTCCCAGTCATTCGACCAAGAATCAACGAGAAAGGAGAAACCAAGGGTGAAGTGGTGACTGGAGTATAATTTAAAAAATATCTACCTGCCTTAAAAAACAGGGCGGGCCGTGGACTGATCACACAACAGAAGAAAGGAATTTATCAGGTAAGCATAAATTATGTTTTCTTCTGTTATGTGTGATCAGTCCACGGGTCATCATTACTTCTGGGATACCAATACCAAAGCAAAAGTACACGGATGACGGGAGGGATAGGCAGACTCATTATACAGAAGGAACCACTGCCTGAAGAACCTTTCTCCCAAAAATAGCCTCCGAAGAAGCAAAAGTGTCAAATTTGTAAAATTTGGAAAAAGTATGAAGCGAAGACCAAGTTGCAGCCTTGCAAATCTGTTCAACAGAGGCCTCATTCTTAAAGGCCCAAGTGGAAGCCACAGCTCTAGTAGAATGAGCTGTAATTCTTTCAGGAGGCTGCTGTCCAGCAGTCTCATAGGCTAAACGAATTATGCTACGAAGCCAGAAGGAGAGAGAGGTAGCCGAAGCCTTATGACCTCTCCTCTGACCAGAGTACACGACAAACAGGGAAGACGTTTGTCGAAAATCCTTAGTTGCCTGCAAGTAGAACTTGAGGGCACGAACTACATCTAGATTGTGTAGAAGACGTTCCTTCTTTGAAGAAGGATTCGGGCACAGAGAAGGAACCACGATCTCTTGATTGATGTTCCTGTTAGTGACTACCTTAGGTAAGAACCCAGGTTTAGTACGCAGAACTACCTTATCTGAATGAAAAATCAAATAAGGAGAATCACAATGTAAAGCTGATAACTCAGAGACTCTCCGAGCCGAAGAAATAGCCATTAAAAATAACACTTTCCAAGATAACAACTTTATATCAATGGAATGAAGGGGTTCAAACGGAACTCCTTGTAGAACGTTAAGAACAAGGTTTAAACTCCATGGCGGAGCAACAGTTTTAAACACAGGCTTGATTCTAGCTAAAGCCTGACAAAAGGCCTGGACGTCTGGATTTTCTGATAGACGCCTGTGCAACAAGATGGACAGAGCTGAGATCTGTCCCTTTAATGAACTAGCCGATAAACCCTTTTCTAAACCTTCTTGTAGAAAGGACAATATCCTAGGAATCCTAACCTTACTCCAGGAGTAACCTTTGGATTCGCACCAGTATAGGTATTTACGCCATATCTTATGGTAAATTCTTCTGGTAACAGGCTTCCTAGCCTGTATCAGGGTATCAATAACCGACTCAGAAAAACCACGTTTTGATAAAATCAAGCGTTCAATTTCCAAGCAGTCAGCTTCAGAGAAGTTAGATTTTGATGTTTGAATGGACCCTGTATCAGAAGGTCCTGTCTTAGAGGTAGAGACCAAGGCGGACAGGATGACATGTCCACTAGATCTGCATACCAAGTCCTGCGTGGCCACGCAGGCGCTATTAGAATCACTGATGCTCTCTCCTGTTTGATTTTGGCAATCAATCGAGGAAGCAGCGGGAAGGGTGGAAACACATAAGCCATCCCGAAGTTCCAAGGTGCTGTCAAAGCATCTATCAGAACCGCTCCCGGATCCCTGGATCTGGACCCGTAGCGAGGAAGTTTGGCGTTCTGGCGAGACGCCATGAGATCTATCTCTGGTTTGCCCCAACGTCGAAGTATTTGGGCAAAGACCTCCGGATGAAGTTCCCACTCCCCCGGATGAAAAGTCTGGCGACTCAAGAAATCCGCCTCCCAGTTCTCCACTCCCGGGATGTGGATTGCTGACAGGTGGCAAGAGTGAGACTCTGCCCAGCGAATTATCTTTGATACTTCCATCATTGCTAGGGAGCTTCTTGTCCCTCCTTGATGGTTGATGTAAGCTACAGTCGTGATGTTGTCCGACTGAAACCTGATGAACCCCCGAGTTCTTAACTGGGGCCAAGCCAGAAGGGCATTGAGAACTGCTCTCAATTCCAGAATGTTTATTGGTAGGAGACTTTCCTCCTGATTCCATTGTCCCTGAGCCTTCAGAGAATTCCAGACAGCGCCCCAACCTAGTAGGCTGGCGTCTGTTGTTACAATTGTCCAGTCCGGCCTGCTGAATGGCATCCCCCTGGACAGATGTGGCCGAGAAAGCCACCATAGAAGAGAGTTTCTGGTCTCTTGATCCAGATTCAGAGTAGGGGACAAGTCTGAGTAATCCCCATTCCACTGACTCAGCATGCACAATTGCAGCGGTCTGAGATGTAGACGTGCAAAGGGTACTATGTCCATTGCTGCTACCATTAAGCCGATCACCTCCATGCATTGAGCTACTGACGGGAGTTGAATGGAATGAAGGACACGGCATGCATTTAGAAGCTTTGTTAATCTGTCTTCTGTCAGATAAATCTTCATTTCTACAGAATCTATCAGAGTCCCCAAGAATGGAACTCTTGTGAGAGGAAAGAGAGAACTCTTCTTTTCGTTCACTTTCCCTCCATGCGACCTTAGAAATGCCAGAACTAACTCTGTATGAGACTTGGCAGTTTGAAAGCTTGAAGCTTGTATCAGAATGTCGTCTAGGTACGGAGCTACCGAAATTCCTCGCGGTCTTAGTACCGCCAGAAGGGCACCCAGAACCTTTGTGAAGATTCTTGGAGCCGTAGCCAATCCGAATGGAAGAGCTACAAACTGGTAATGCCTGTCTAAGAAGGCAAACCTTAGATACCGGTAATGATCTTTGTGAATCGGTATGTGAAGGTAAGCATCCTTTAAATCCACTGTAGTCATGTACTGACCCTTTTGGATCATGGGTAAGATTGTCCGAATAGTTTCCATTTTGAACGATGGAACTCTTAGGAATTTGTTTAGGATCTTTAAATCCAAGATTGGCCTGAAAGTTCCCTCTTTTTTGGGAACCACAAACAGGTTTGAGTAAAACCCCTGTCCTTGTTCCGACCGCGGAACCGGATGGATCACTCCCATTAATAACAGATCTTGTACACAGCGTAGAAACGCTTCTTTCTTTATCTGGTTTGTTGACAACCTTGACAGATGAAATCTTCCTCTTGGGGGAGAGAATTTGAAGTCTAGAAGGTATCCCTGAGATATGATCTCTAATGCCCAGGGATCCTGAACATCTCTTGCCCAAGCCTGGGCGAAGAGAGAGAGTCTGCCCCCCACTAGATCCGGTCCCGGATCGGGGGCCCTCGATTCATGTTGTCTTAGGGGCAGCAGCAGGTTTCCTGGCCTGCTTGCCCTTGTTCCAGGACTGGTTAGGTTTCCAGCCTTGTCTGTAACGAGCAACGGCTCCTTCCTGTTTTGGAGCAGTGGAAGTTGGTGCTGCTCCTGCTTTGAAATTCCGAAAGGGACGAAAATTAGACTGTCTAGCCTTAGCTTTGGCTTTGTCTTGAGGCAGGGCGTGGCCCTTACCTCCTGTAATGTCAGCGATAATTTCTTTCAAACCGGGCCCAAATAAAGTTTGCCCTTTGAAAGGTATATTAAGTAATTTGGACTTAGAAGTTACATCAGCTGACCAGGATTTTAGCCACAGCGCCCTACGTGCCTGAATGGCGAATCCTGAGTTCTTAGCCGTAAGTTTGGTTAAATGTACTACGGCCTCCGAAATGAATGAATTAGCTAGTTTAAGGACTCTAAGCCTGTCCGTAATGTCGTCCAGCGTAGCTGAACTAAGGTTCTCTTCCAGAGACTCCATCCAAAATGCTGCCGCAGCCGTAATCGGCGCGATGCATGCAAGGGGTTGCAATATAAAACCTTGTTGAACAAACATTTTCTTAAGGTAACCCTCTAATTTTTTATCCATTGGATCTGAAAAAGCACAGCTATCCTCCACCGGGATAGTGGTACGCTTAGCTAAAGTAGAAACTGCTCCCTCCACCTTAGGGACCGTTTGCCATAAGTCCCGTGTGGTGGCGTCTATTGGAAACATCTTTCTAAATATTGGAGGGGGTGAGAACGGCACACCGGGTCTATCCCACTCCTTAATAACAATTTCAGTTAGTCTCTTAGGTATAGGAAAAACGTCAGTACTCGCCGGTACCGCAAAGTATTTATCCAACCTACACAATTTCTCTGGTATTGCAACAGTGTTACAATCATTAAGAGCCGCTAAAACCTCCCCTAGTAATACACGGAGGTTCTCCAATTTAAATTTAAAATTTGAAATATCTGAATCCAATCTGTTTGGATCAGAACCGTCACCCACAGAATGAAGCTCTCCGTCCTCATGCTCTGCAAGCTGTGACGCAGTATCCGACATGGCTCTAGTATTATCAGCGCACTCTGTTCTCACCCCAGAGTGATCACGCTTGCCCCTTAGTTCTGGTAATTTAGCTAAAACTTCAGTCATAACAGTAGCCATATCTTGTAATGTTATCTGTAATGGCCGCCCAGATGTACTAGGCGTCACAATATCACGCACCTCCCGGGCGGGAGATGCAGGTACTGACACGTGAGGCGAGTTAGTCGGCATAACTCTCCCCTCGCTGTTTGGTGAAATTTGTTCAATTTGTACAGATTGGCTTTTATTTAAAGTAGCATCAATACAGTTAGTACATAAATTTCTATTGGGCTCCACCTTGGCATTGGAACAAATGACACAGGTATCTTCCTCTGAATCAGACATGTTTAACACACTAGCAAATAAACTTGCAACTTGGTTACAATCTTATTTAACAAAAACGTATTGTGCCTCAAAGAAGCACTAAACGATTAAATGACAGTTGAAATAATGAACTGAAAAACTGTTATAGCATCAATCCTTGAAAACAACACAACTCTTAGCAAAGGTTTGTTCCCATTAGTAAAGTAACAATAATTAAATTTGAAACGTAAAAATTACAGAGCAACGTTTTTAATCACAGTCAATATATAAGTCTCACAGCTCTGCTGAGAGAATCTACCTCCCTTCAAAGAAGTTTGAAGACCCCTGAGTTCTGTTAGATATGAACCGGATCATGCAGGAAATACAAGAGTAACTGACTGGAAATTTTTGATGCGTAGCAAAGAGCGCCAAAAAACGGCCCCTCCCCCTCACACACAGCAGTGAGAGAGAAACGAAACTGTCACAATTAAAACAAGCAGCTGCCAAGTGGAAAAATAATGCCCAAACATTTATTCACTCAGTACCTCAGAAAATGCAAACGATTCTACATTCCAGCAAAAACGTTTAACATAATAAATACCTATTAAAAGGTTTAATGTACTTTTTACAGAGTAATTCCAGTGAAGTACCATCCCCAGAATACTGAAGTGTAGAGTATACATACATGTTATTATAACGGTATGGCAGGATTTTCTCATCAATTCCATTCAGAAAATAAAAACTGCTACATACCTCAATGCAGATTCATCTGCCCGCTGTCCCCTGATCTGAAGCTTTTACCTCCTTCAGATGGCCGAGAAACAGCAATATGATCTTAACTACTCCGGTTAAAATCATAGTAAAAAACTCTGGTAGATTCTTCTTCAAACTCTGCCAGAGAGGCAATAACACGCTCCGGTGCTATTGTAAAATAACAAACTTTTGATTGAAGTTATAAAAACTAAGTATAATCACCATAGTCCTCTCACACATCCTATCTAGTCGTTGGGTGCAAGAGAATGACTGGGAGTGACGTAGAGGGGAGGAGCTATATGCAGCTCTGCTGGGTGAATCCTCTTGCATTTCCTGTTGGGGAGGAGTTATATCCCAGAAGTAATGATGACCCGTGGACTGATCACACATAACAGAAGAAAAACACATTGTTTCTAACTTTGACCCCCAAAATCTGTTACACATCTACAACCACCAAAAAACACTCAAGCTAAATAGTTTATAAAATTTTTCCTGAGTTTAGAAATACCTAATGTTTACATGTTCTTTGCAAGTTATAGGGCAATAAGTACAAGTAGCACTTTGCTATTTCAAAACCATTTTTTTTTTCAAAATTAGCGATAGTTACATTGGAATACTGATATCTGTCAGGAATCCCTGAATAACCCTTCACATGTATATATTTTTAAAAAGAAGACAACCTAAGGTATTAAAACTTGGGGTATTTTGACTCTTTTCATGCAACCATTTTACCACCAATCTATGCCAAAGTTTGAAAGAAAAAAAAAAAAGGTGATTTTTTTTACAAAATAGCAATTTAAGAATACATTTACTGAGAATGTTATGGGTTACTGCCAAATAACACCCCAATATGTGTTCAGCAACATCTCCTGAGTACAGTGATACCACCCATGTATAGGTGTGTTGGGTTCTCTGGGTGCTAAAAGGCTTTATTTTTAGGGGGCGCATAACAGTTTTTCAACTTAGAATTTTCACATTTGTCATCATGCACCCATGTCCTATTTAGGTCATTTCTGAAGCCGGCCAATGTAATTAACCCCCATCAAACCATATATTTTTGAAAAGTAGACACCCTAGGGTATTTCAAATGCTGGTATTTTAACACTTTTCATGTATTAATTCAACCACCAGTCTTTGTCAAACTTTTGGGTAGTCATTATTTTGTGTTATTTTTCACACACATATTTTAGGCATGGATTCTTAGTTCCTGTTATGTGTTACTGCAAACAAACACTTCAATACGTGTTCAACAGCATCTCCTGAGTACAGTGATACCACCCATGAATAGGTTTGTTGGGTTTTCAGGGGGCTAAAAGGCCTTATTTTTAGGGGGCGCATTCCAGCTTTCCAACTTGGAATTTTCACATTTGTCATGGTGGTAATTTTTCAATTTTCATTTTTACACACACATTGCTTTTTGACTATGATTTAGGAGAGACTGTTTTAAGTTATTGCAAAAAAACCACTTCAGGTTACTTTCTGCAAGGCACCCTGAGTACACCTATGCCCCCCATGCATAGGTGGTAACAAAAACAGCTCCAATTTTAGAACTTATAAAAATAGAGTAGTGAAACGTAAAAATCTGACACAGTAAAAGTAAAAAAAAAAAACACAACCCCAAAAAACCCCATCTAAAAGTAAACATAACCAAAAAAAAGAATAAACAGCAAATTTATTTATTTTTTAAAAATGGACCATTGTATGGTACCGTTTGAAGCAGTCCCCAATGCAGAGTCCAGGCTGTCCAGGGCAATCCGGACAGTGATATACGGTGTCCCTTCTCTGTCCCCTCTTGGTACAGACACTGCATTTTTTTGTGGTTTCTGCTTTGCGGCAGTAGGGGGGATTTTAAGAATAAAATGAGTAGCCCCAACTCTGCTCTCTCCCATCACCGCCCGGGGAGCAGGTGCATCTTGGTATCAAATCCCCGAAATTATCTGGAGCTGAAACTGTAAAAAAAGTCTGTTTCATTCCGGGGTTTGCTTTTTTGAACAACAAAAAAGCGTTGTGGGTTGCAATCTGCATTAGGTAAATTGCAACCTTTTGTACCAGGCCCTTGTCTTCCGCATAATTAGGTAGGGCTGCAGCAGCTGATCTGCCAGATCAACCCCACCCATATGCCGGTTATAAGACTTGATGCACACTGGCTTCCTTATGATCTCAGCTCTGCCACGTACAGAGACCGCCACCATACTCTCTGTGTGGATGGTGGTAAGAAGGTATACATCCTTCTTGTCTCTGTACTTAGTGCCAGCAGCTCCTCTTGGTGCAGAGCTGAGGTGCGTACAAGTTGTTCTGGGAAACCTGTGCAGTTCTTTTTAATTGTACCGCAAGCTACTGTATCAAAGCAATACAGTAGCTTGAACAAAAGGACACTTGTATAAAAATTGTCTAAGTACAAGGGATACCCTTTGTTCATTAGGGGTAATATCAGGTCCCAGACAATCTTGCCAGTGGTTCCCATATGTTCTGGGCAACCTGGAGGGTCAAGGTGGCTATCCTTTCCCTCGTACACCCGGAAGGCCCGAGTATACCCAGTCTCGCTCTCACAGAGCTTATACACCTTTACCCCATACCTGGAGCGTTTGGAAGGAATATACTGCTTGAATCCGAGCCTTCCCGTATACTTCATCAGGGATTCATCAACACATATACTCCTTTCAGGTGTATAAGCCTCTGCAAACCTGGCAGAAAAGTGGTTAATCAGGGGGCGGATTTTATACAGCCTGTCAAATTGGGGATGCTCCCTAGGGGGGCAAAGGCTGTTGTCGCTGAAGTGCATGAAATGTAGAATCATTTCATATCTCTGCCTCGACATACTCTGGGAGAAAATGGGGGTAGAGCAGATGGGGCTACTGCTCCAGTAGGAGCGAATGGAGGGTTTCGTTATGATGCCCATCAGCATAATCAATGCCCAGATTTTTTTTAAATTCTGGCACACTGATGGGGGGCCCATTGTTGCTTTGCCAAATATGTTTCAGGTTTTGCAGTATGGAACTGATGGGCATATAAATTAGTTTGGCCAACAATGTTCCCAGATTCATCATCGCCCAGAAACACCTCCCGAAACTGCTGGGGGCTAAAATCTGCAACATCTATACTGATGCCAAGATTTGCTGTGAAGGGTGGGATATCTGGCCTCTGAAAATGAGGCAACACGCCTCCTTCTGGCAGAGGCCCCATGATGCATGGGCATCGCCATCTTGGAAGCCTCATGGGGGTGGGAGGCTATATGGGGCTTTTATTTTATATATTAAAAAACTTTTTATTTTTTTATTATTATTTTAATACTAAGTGCCTTGACCCACGGAGGCACTTAGCACACAAGTAGAGCATCGGAAGCCTGTCCGATCGCTTCCAATGCTCTGCTTGTGTGCTAAGTGCCTCCGTGGAGCGAAACTGGAAGTGATCACTCGTGGGGAAGTGATCAATCCAGTCCCGGCAGTCGGGAACAGTATTGCAGGATGCCTTGACATTGAGGCATCGCTGCAATACTGTTAGAGCGGCTGGAAGCAATCTCGATCGCTTCCAGCGCTCAGTTTAGCCGACGACGTACGGGTTACGTCCTCGGTCGTTAACTGTATTTTTTTGCAGGATGTACCCCATATGTCGTCGGTTGTTAAGGGGTTAATTATCCACAGCAAAGGAGATGAGATAAACATGCTTAAAGGGACCCCGACAACTAGCATTTACAAGATTCTGCTGCAGTCTTACAATAAACTAACACTGATAAAGCTTTCCAAACATTTTCAAGCTCATCATCTTGTTTGAGGCAACGGTTTAATAATCAAACTTCACCCACAACTGGCCTTATGTAAAGGATCCAATCCAGACTTTTTACTGACGTAAACACAGCTAGGAAAGCTATGTTCTAAAATTAATCTTTTGCGGTTCTTATTTTAACATCACAGATGAAGAGAGTTAGGGGTAGATATGTAGCAGGGTTAGGTTTGTAAAAACTGTCATCCTCAGAATTAGACTTAAAGTGACAGTCTAGTACAGTGTTTTTCAACCAGTGTGCCGTGGCACACTAGTGTGCCATGAGAGATCCTCAGGTGTGCCGCGGCAGACTGACAAATTTTGAAATATTGGGAGGTATGTGACAGGCTCATCAGGCATCATTTAAAACTATGACATTGACATTCATTCACAGACAATCATTATGATTGTTTGTGAATGAATGTCAATATGTCATGTATAGTTTGTAGAAGGCATGGCATGACAGCACAGTACAGTGCGTGTGTGTATATATATATATATATATATATATATATATATATACACACACACACACACACACTTTATATATATCCTGTATTAGGCTACAATGTGTGATTTTGTAAATTTTTGGGATAGTGGTGTGCCACAGGATTTTTTAATGTAAAAAAGTGTGCCATGGCAAAAAAAAAGGTTGCAAATCACTGGTCTAGTAAAATTTAAAATGTCATGATTTAGTCAGGACATGCAATTTTAAACAACTTTCCAATTTACTTTTATCATCAAATTTGCTTATGTCTAAGCCCTGGAATGCCTCCTCTTATCTCAGTGCATTTTAATAGTTTTTCACAGCTAGAGGGTATTAGTTCATGTGTGCCATATAAGTTACATTGTGCTCACTCAAGTAGTGTCAGTTATGAGGCTAAGATACAAGGTAATTACAGAGGTAAAAAGTGCATTAATATAACAGTGCTGTTTATGCAAAACGGGTAATAAAGGGATAATCTATCTATTTTAAACAATAAAAAAAATTCAAGTAGACCGCCCCTTTAAAACACATGAAACCCATAAAATTCCATGATTCACAAATAGCATACAAGGTTAAAAGAAAATCCAATTTACTTATAGTTTTCTAATTTGCTTCATTCTCTTGGGAACCTTTGTTGAAGGAGTAACAATACACTGCTGGGAGCTAAGTAAACACAGCTAGTGAATCAATGACAAGAAGCATACATATGCAGCCACCAATCAGCAGATAGTTTCCAGTAGTGCATTGCTCCTCCTGAGCCTACTTAGGTGTATGTTTTTCAACAAACGATACCAAGAAAACAAAGCACATTACATTATAGAGGTAATTTTATTCTTTAACTGAATCAAGAAATAATAAAATGTGTTTTGTGTGCTTTTAAAATATTGACTCCTAAAATTTTTACCCAGACTCCTATTTTATTGGGTTATTCTCTATATATCTATATACAAATACCACTGACTGGCTGCTAAATATCCTTAAAGGGCCAGTAAACCCACCAAATAACGTTATATAATTCTGCACATAGTGCAGAATTATATAACATTAGCTTAGCACCAGCTTTCTAAAGCAAAGGATTGCACAGATATTTTCCTACGAAAACATAATTTATGTAAGAACTTACCTGATAAATTCATTTCTTTCATATTAGCAAGAGTCCATGAGCTAGTGACGTATGGGATATACATTCCTACCAGGAGGGGCAAAGTTTCCCAAACCTTAAAATGCCTATAAATACACCCCTCACCACACCCACAATTCAGTTTAACGAATAGCCAAGAAGTGGGGTGATAAGAAAAAAGTGCGAAAGCATATAAAATAAGGAATTGGAATAATTGTGCTTTATACAAAAAAATCATAACCACCACAAAAAAAGGGCGGGCCTCATGGACTCTTGCTAATATGAAAGAAATGAATTTATCAGGTAAGTTCTTACATAAATTATGTTTTCTTTCATGTAATTAGCAAGAGTCCATGAGCTAGTGACGTATGGGATAATGACTACCCAAGATGTCGATCTTTCCACACAAGAGTCACTAGAGAGGGAGGGATAAAATAAAGACAGCCAATTCCTGCTGAAAATAATCCACACCCAAAATAAAGTTTAATGAAAAAACATAAGCAGAAGATTCAAACTGAAAACGCTGCCTGAAGTACTTTTCTACCAAAAACTGCTTCAGAAGAAGAAAATACAACAAAATGGTAGAATTTGGTAAAAGTATGCAAAGAGGACCAAGTTGCCGCTTTGCAAATCTGATCAACCGAAGCTTCATTCCTAAACGCCCAGGAAGTAGAAACTGACCTAGTAGAATGAGCTGTAATCCTATGAGGCGGAGTCTTACCCGACTCAACATAGGCAAGATGAATTAAAGATTTCAACCAAGATGCCAAAGAAATGGCAGAAGTTTTCTGGCCTTTCAAAAACCGGAAAAGATAACAAATAAACTTGAAGTCTTTCGGAAAGACTTAGTAGCTTCAACATAATATTTCAAAGCCCTAATAACATCCAAAGAATGCAACGATTTCTCCTTAGAATTCTTAGGATTAAGACATAATGAAGGAAACACAATGTCTCCACTAATGTTGTTGGAATTCACAACTTAGGTAAAAATTCAAAAGAAGTTCGCAACACCGCCTTATCCTGATGAAAAATCAGAAAAGGAGACTCACAAGAAAGAGCAGATAATTCAGAAACTCTTCTGGCAGAAGAGATGGCCAAAAGGAACAAAACTTTCCAAGAAAGTAATTTAATATCCAATGAATGCATAGGTTCAAATGGAGGAGCTTGAAGAGCCCCCAGAACCAAATTCAAACTCCAAGGAGGAGAAATTGACTTAATGACAGGCTTTATACGAACCAAAAATTGTACAAAACAATGAATATCAGGAAGAATAGCAATCTGTCTGTGAAAAAGAACAGAAAGAGCAGAGATTTGACCTTTCAAGGAACTTGCGGACAAACCCTTATCTAAACCATCCTGAAGAAACTGTAATATTCTCGGTATTCTAAAAGAATGCCAAGAAAAATGATGAGAAAGACACCAAGAAATATAAGTCTTCCAGACTCTATAATATATCTCTCTGGATACAGATTTACGAGCCTGTAACATAGTATTAATCACAGAGTCAGAGAAACCTCTTTGACCAAGAATCAAGCGTTCAATCTCCATACCTTTAAATTTAAGGATTTCAGATCCTGATGGAAAAAAGGACCTTGAGACAAAAGGTCTGGTCTTAACGGAAGAGTCCACGGTTGGCAAGAGGCCATCCGGACAAGATCCGCATACCAAAACCTGTGAGGCCATGCCGGAGCTACCAGCAGAACAAACGAGCATTCCTTCAGAATCTTGGAGATTACTCTTGGAAAAAGAACTAGAGGCGGAAAGATATAGGCAGGATGATACTTCCAAGGAAGTAATAATGCATCCACTGCCTCCGCCTGAGGATCCCGGGATCTGGACAGATACCTGGGAAGTTTCTTGTTTAGATGAGAAGCCATCAGATTTATTTCTGGAAGTTCCCACATTAGAACAATCTGAAGAAATACCTCTGGGTGAAGAGACCATTCGCCCGGATGCAACGTTTGGCGACTGAGATAATCCGCTTTCCAATTGTCCATACCTGGGATATGAACCACAGAGATTAGACAGGAGCTGGATTCCACCCAAACCAAAATTCGAGATACTTCTTTCATAGCCAGAGGACTGTGAGTCCCTCCTTGATGATTGATGTATGCCACAGTTGTGACATTGTCTATCTGAAAACAAATGAACAACTCTCTCTTGAGAAGAGGCCAAGACTGAAGAGCTCTGAAAATTGCACGGAGTTCCAAAATATTGATCGGAAATCTCACCTCCTGAGATTCCCAAACCCCTTGTGCCGTCAGATACCCCCACACAGCTCCCCAACCTGTAAGACTTGCATCTGTTGAGATTATAGTCCAGGTCGGAAGAACAAAGAAGCCCCCTGAACTAAACGATGGTGATCTGTCCACCATGTCAGAGAGTGTTGTAAAATCGGTTTAAAGATATTAATTGAGATATCTTTGAGTAATCCCTGCACCATTGGGTCAGCATACAGAGCTGAAGAGGTCGCATGTGAAAACGAGCAAAGGAGATCGCATCTGATGCGGCAGTCCTAAGACCCAACATTTCCATGCATAAGGCTACCAAAGGGAATGATTGTGACTGAAGGTTTTGACAAGCTGATATCAATGTTAAACTTCTCTTGTCTGACAAGGACAGAGTCATAGACACTGAATTTATGTACAAAAAACCTAAAAAGGTTACCCTTGTCTGAGGAATCAATGAACTGAATGGTAAATTGATCCTCCAACCATGAAATTGAAGAAACAACACAAGTCGATTCGTATGAGATTCTTCGAAAATGAGAAGACTGAGCAAGTACCAAGATATCGTCCAAATAAGGAAATACCAAAACCCTATTCTCTGATTACAGAAAAAAGGGGCACCGAGAACCTTTGAAAAAAATTCTTGAAACTGAGGCTAGACCAAACGGTAGAGCCACAAAACTGGTAATGCTTGTCTAAAAAGAGAATCTCAGACACTAAAAGTGATCTGGATGAATCGGAATATGCAGATACACATCCTGTAAATCTATTGTAGACATATAATGCCCTTGCTAAACAAAAGGCAGGATAGTCCTACAGTAACCATCTTGAATGTTGGTATCCTAACATAACGATTCAATAATGACAGATCCGGAACTGGTCTGAAGGAATTGACCTTCTTTGGTACAAATGAAGAGATAAAATAAAACCCCAGCCCCTGTTCCAGAACTGGAACTGGCATAAATACTCCAGCCAACTCTAGATCTGAAACACATTACAGAAATGCTGAGCCTTTGCTGTGTTAACTGGGACACGGGAAAGAAAAGAATCTCTTAGCAGGAGGCCTTAACTTGAAGCCAATTCTGTACCTTTCTGAAACAATGTTTCTGAAACCAGAGATTAAGAACGGAATTGATCCAAATTTCTTTGAAGAAAACGTAATCTGCCCCATACCAGCTGAGCTGGAATAAGGGCCGCACCTTCATAGGTACTTAGGAGCTGGCTATAGGTTTCTATAAGGCTTGGATATATTCCAAACTGGAAATAGTTTCCAAACTGAAACCGCTCCTGAGGATGAAGGATCAGGCTTTTGTTCCTTGTAAGGAAAGGAACTAAAATGATTATTTACCCTGGAAAGAAAGGGAAAGCAAAGATGACTTAGAAGACATGTCAGCATTCCAAGTTTAATCCATAAAGCTTCTCTAGCTAAAATAGCTAGAGACATATACCTGACATCAACTCTAATGATATCAAAAGATGGTATCACCAATAAAATTATTAGCATGTTATAGAATAATAATAATGCTATAAAATTATGATCTGTTACTTGTTGCTCTAAAGCTTCTAATCAAAAAGTTGAAGCTGCAGCAACATCCGCTAAAAATATAGCAGGTCTAAGAAGATTACCTGAACATAAGTAAGCTTTTCTTAGAAAGGATTCAATTTTCCTATCTAAAGGATCCTTAAATGAAGTACTATCTGCCGTAGGAATAGTAGTACATTAGCAGGAGTAGAGATAGCCCCATAACCTTAGGGATTTTTGTCTCAAAAAACTCTAATCTGTCAGATGGCACAGGATATAATTTGCTTAAACGTCTAGAAGGAGTAAATAAATTACCCAAATTATTCCATTCCCTGGAAATTACTTCAGAAATAGCATCAGGGAGATAAAACACTTCTGGAATAACTACAGGAGATTTAAAAACCTTATTTAAACGTTTACATTTAGAATCAAGAGGACCAGAATCCTCTATTTCTAATGCAAATAACACTTCTTTAAGTAAAGAACGAATAAATTCCATCTTGAACAAATACAAAGATTTATCAGCATCAACCTCTGAGACAGAAACCTCTGAACCAGAAGAACCATTATCAGTATCAGAATGATGATGTTCATTTAAAAATTCATCTGAAAAAAGAGAAGTTTTAAAAGACTTTTATGTATACTAGAAGGAGAAATAACAGACATAGCCTTCTTAATGGATTTAAAAAATAAAATCTCTTATGTTATCAGGAACACTCTGAAAATTAGATGTTGACGGAACAGCAACAGGTAATGTAACAGTACTAAAGGAAATTTTATCTGCATTAATAAGTTTGACATGACATGCAATACAAATAACAGCTGGAGAAACAGATACCAAAAGTTTATAGCAGATACACTTAGCTTGGTAGCTCCAGCACTGTGCAGTGACTTTCCTGAAGTAACTTCTGACTCAGTTGCAACGTGGAACATCTTGCAATATGTAAAAGAAAAAAACAACATATAAAGCAAAATTGATCAAATTCCTTAAATGACAGTTTCAGGAATGGGAAAAAATGCCAAAGAACAAGCTTCTAGCAACCAGAAGCAATAAAAAATGAGACTTAAATAATGTGGAGACAAAAGTGACGCCCATATTTTTTCGCGCCAAATAAGACGCCCACATTATTTGGCGCCTAAATGCTTTTTGGCGCCAAAAATGAGGCCACATCCGGAACGCCGACATTTTTGGCGCAAAATAACGTCAAAGAATGACGCAACTTCCGGCGACACGTATGACGCCGGAAACGGAAATAGAATTTTTGCGCCAAAAAAGTCCGCGCCAAGAATGACGCAATAAAATGAAGCATTTTCAGCCCCCGCGAGCCTAACAGCCCACAGGGAAAAAGTCAAATTTTAAGGTAAAAAATGTTAAATTAAAATGCATTATCCCAAATATGAAACTGACTGTCTGAAAAATAAGGAAAGTTGAACATTCTGAGTCAAGGCAAATAAATGTTTGAATACATATATTTAGAACTTTATAAACAAAGTGCCCAACCATAGCTAGGAGTGTCACAGAAAATAAGACTTACTTACCCCAGGACACTCATCTACATATAGCAGATAGCCAAACCAGTACTGAAACGAGAATCAGTAGAGGTAATGGTATATATAAGAGTATATCGTCGATCTGAAAAGGGAGGTAAGAGATGAATCTCTACGACCGATAACAGAGAACCTATGAAATAGACCCCTTAGAAGGAGATCACTGCATTCAAATAGGCAATACTCTCCTCACATCCCTCTGACATTCACTGCACGCTGAGAGGAAAACCGGGCTCCAACTTGCTGCGGAGCGCATATCAACGTAGAATCTAGCACAAACTTACTTCACCACCTCCATCGGAGGCAAAGTTTGTAAAACTGAATTGTGGGTGTGGTGAGGGGTGTATTTATAGGCATTTTAAGGTTTGGGAAACTTTGCCCCTCCTGGTAGGAATGTATATCCCATACATCACTAGCTCATGGACTCTTGCTAATTACATGAAAGAAAATGAATTTTACAGAACGCGTCTCTTGGGTCTGTTTTTCTCTTAAGCGCATCTGGCACGCTATCTAGTCACAGCCAGCCCGATCGTGCCAATAAACTGAATGTAGCTCGCTCCCGTTCTGGTAGCGGCGCGCTACATTCAGTTTAATGGCGCGACCGGGCGTGCTGTGACTAGACAACGTGCTAGATGTGCTTAGGAAAAAAACAGACCCGCTCAGTAGAGCCAGGAGCGTCGTTCTGTAAAATTCATTTTCGTAGGAAAATATCTGTGCAATCCTTTGCTTTAGAAAGCTGGCGCTAAGATAATGTTATATAATTCTGCACTATATGCAGAATTATATAACATTATTTGGTGGGTGTACTGGCCCTTTAATGATTTGCCCACCCCTGCTCTAAGTGCACAATACAGCTTGTCAAGAAGCCAACAATATCACATGTGAATGTGCACTGATTTCTGTTTCATGATGGGAGAATAATAATAGGGACATAAACCCATTTTTTTTCCTTTTATGATTCGGAGAGCATACAGTTTTAAAAGGGACAGTCTACACCAGAATTGTTATTGTTTAAAAAGATAGATAATCCCAATTACATTGCATCTAAGCCTCTGCAGACTGCCCCCTTTTCTCAGTTCTTTGGACAGATTTGCATTTTAGCCAATCAGTGCTGGCTCCTAGGTAACTCCACGTGCGTGAGCACAATGTTATCTATATGACACACATGAACTAATGCCCTCTAGTGGTGAAAAACTGTAAAAATGCATTCATATAAGAAGCGGCCTTCAAGGTCTAAGAAATAAGCATATGAACCTCCTAGGTTTAGCTTTCAACTAAGAATACCAAAAGAACAAAGCAAAATCGGTCATAAAAGTAAATTGGAAAGTTGTTTAAAATTAAATGCCCTATATTAGGGCTGCAACTAATGATTATTTTTTTATGAATGATTAATAGGCCGATTATTTTTTCGATTAATCGACTAATCGGATAAAAAGAGAATCAATAATAGTTTTCTATGTTTTAAATAAAATCCACATAATGAGTGTTACAAATATAACTTCAGACTAAAACTTTACATTAACACAACTGTTTCTTCAATTTTTAAGCAGCAGAGCACAGTTTTATAATTAAACAAAACCACAAACTGTTTGAAAACAGGTAGAACTAGAAAGAGTTAGAATGTTATTAACAGTGATAGCCTGTTATTCACTCTTTCAGAAACTTTTTATTGAAATGCAAAAATCTCAACATGTCCACATGCTTCTGGCTAAGGCTGGTTCTCTGTTTGCAGCTATGTTTCCTGCATCTTTGTTAGCTCTTCACCAATGCTAAGTGTTTTCTACCTTGGCAAGGGGCCTCTCAAAGTAACCCTTGACTTCATTCTAACATAAAAATACCTTGAATATCTATATGCAATGGTAAATAACCAGCTATAAGGTGAGGGGAAATATCTAGTCCGCTCTAAAAATAACGAATATATACTTATAAAGGTTGAAAAACCAACTAATCGATTAATCGATTATGAGATTCGTTGGCAACTATTTTCATAATCGATTATTATCGATTATGACGATTAGTTGTTGCAGCTCTACCCTATATGAATCATGACAGTTTATTTTGGACTAGACTGTCCCTGTTAACAACTTTCCAATTTGCTTCAATTTTATATTTTGCTTTATTCTCTTGGTATCCTTTATTGAAGAAGTATAATTTCACAACTGGGAGCATGCTGAACATATTGATATGCCAATGACAAGGGACATTTATGTGCAACCACCAATCAGAAGCTAGCTCCCAACTCCTTAGCCTACACCTAGGTATCCTTTTCAACCAAGGATACCAAAAGAACAAAGCAAATTAGATAACAGAAGCACATTGGAAATTTAAATTGTACGCTCTATGAATCAAAAAATAAACATTTTGTGTTTCATGCCCCTTTAAATTCCAAGATGGCAGCGCCCAGAGCTTCACTAAACAGTTCTTGTAAAGGGTTAAAATAAGAGAACAGTTTTGAAGAGCTGCAGGCACCGGATGATAAACAATAAAAAACCTAAACCTTGTGCACATGCTCAGTAGGAGCTTGTTCCCCAGAAAGTGTGATTATAAAAAGACTGTTTATTTTGACTTTAGTGTCCCTTTAGTAGAAAACATTGCACCATGCATTATTCATCACTTTAAAAGGATGTTACCTTTAATTAAACTTCATTTAAACAGGGAACATTGCTTTCTGTCACATCCCTACAATGAGGGTGGGACCTCTGCAGGAAGGCAGATTAGCAGTTTCTCCTTTGAAGTGTTGCTAGGAGACACCTATCTGTTGGCTACATTAGTTTATTGCCCATGTTCAGTATAGGACTTCAGCTGCAAAAAACATGTGACCGTGTAACCTACGTTCTGTAATTGTAGCTCTCTTATTTAGCTGTGGGCAGTGGCTACACTGAGAATTTCTAAGTGCTTATTTAGTAAAACAAACTCCCATAAGCGACTGTGCGGACCACTCGAATACTTCATCCCGCCTCCATTTCCTCCCACCTGAGCTCATTCAAGCTGAAATCTTGACTGCCCGTCAGCTCTGTTTCTTCAGTAAACGCAAACGCTTTTCCTTATTGTAAGGCATCTTATGAACTAAGGCATGACACATTATACTTATAGCGCAATCGGTATATGTTTATGAAAGTTGCGCAATTGGTATATGTTTATGAAAGTTTACGAAAAAGGAAAAAAAAAAGCAGCCAACTGGTGGGCGGCCAGAAAACACTCCACGCAAGTATGTTTGGAACACATTTTTTATAGAAATATAAAATATTTAACATGGACAGCGCTGCGGAATATGTTGGCAGTTCATAAATAAAGTATAATAATAATAATAATAATGTAGTGCAGAGGGCATGTTTAAAAGAGGAAAGATTTTTTTATAAGTTTACCGTCTCTTTAACCCTTTCCTAGCCTGGCAAGCTCAAAAGTCAGATACATACACAGAGATCACATCATTCATGATGAACCCCTGCACAATATTTCACCCCTCCCATATTATATGGTGCTCCCTTACAATATGAAAGCAGATCGCTGATCGTTGCAGAGTGTAACACTGTCGGTGTCACTCACTGCAACGATCATCATCAGTGCCGAGTGGCAGCGGTAGGAGGGAAAGAGGGAGGTGGGTGGATCAGCCAAGCGGAGGGGTGTGTGTGTGGGGTTTCCTACACTACAGCAAAAAAAAATGAGGCTGGGGAGAGGCGGGACAGGGTCCTACACTATAGAACAAAATCAGCTGGAGGGGGACCCTACGCTACAGGAAAAAGGGATCTTGAAGGGGAGAGGGGCTGCTACATTACAGAAAATAAATTATATTTAAAAAATAAATACATTGAATTGTTACTCGCAGACTGGTTGCCAGTACCAAAGATGGAGGTGACCAGTAGAGATGGAGGAGGAAAGAGAGCATTTTAGGAGGGATCAATAAGGGATCAGGGGTCTGAGGTGTCAGGGTAATCTCTACACTACAACAAAAATGAACCTTACAAGTTAACTGATTAACCCCTTCACTGCCGGGAATTTCAGAAGTGTGGTGGAGCAGCTGCAAATAGCAGCCTTCTAATTGCAAAGCCATGTATGTCTATTTCTGAACAATTGGCACCCCAAAGAATCTTCTTTAACCATTTGTCTTATAACTGCAGTTGCTGTGTGTAAATAATTTCAGTAAGAAGTTTTTATAAAAGCTAACATTTTTTTTTATATGTTTGTATTTTTGGCAGCCAAATAGTGGCATCAAATATACCAAAATGGGCCTAGATTAGGGATGCCACCTCGGCCATATGTTCCTGGACACTTATGAGTTACACATGCTGCAGGGTGTGCAGGGAATAACAGAAATAGTGCTGTCAATGGTCCCTATTTGTGTGCTGTCCAGATGCGTAGTGCATGTTGCCCTCTGCACACCCTACACTCATAAGTGTCCAAGAAAACATGGCCGAGGTGGCAACCCTAGCCTAGATCAATCTAATTTAAAAATATAGGTAAATAAAAAAAAAAGATTGATAGCAAAATAGCAAAAACGCTAAAAAGTCTCCAGTACTTTGGGCAAGTTTTTCTCTGAAATTCCTGGTCGCGAAGGAGTTAAGATAGCTAAATCAGACTTGGGAAATGACCAATTTCAGGTAGATAAAGTTAGCTGTAAAATAAGGCTTACAATACCCGTATCATGACATAAGTATCAAGCAAATATTCAGCGTCTTAAAGGTCCTACCTCAGCTCTCTCGGACTGCCAAGTTTTGCTGGGGCTTTGAGTTTTGAGTCCAGGTTATAGTAAACGCCATTAATTTGACGCACAGCAATCCAGTGTTTTCTAGTGATAGGAAGAGACAGGAAGCCCAAAGACACAGGAGAAGGGATGTTTAAGATGAAGCCTAGAATTTCACTTAACACCAAGCTCTCCAGGGACCTTTTAAAAGAAATATGGAAGTCTTTCATTTGTATCCGTGCCAAACAAGTTCCTATTTGTATAATAACACTGGTGACTTAGAGGTTCCTCTCTATACAGGACCCAGTTCTTACCTCCTCTTGTCCCACCACACAGCTGCATAGTCCAAAGAGTGAAGAGCAGCCATAATGACATTGACATCATAGTTTCCGGTTCCCAGGACACTGCGATGAGGGTTAAACAGGGTATTTGGTGCCAAACTATAAACAAAGAGCAGAAAAAAAAAAGTATCTTAAAAGGGACAGTAAACACCAAAAATGTAATTGTTATAAAAGATAGACAATCCCTTTTTTTACCATTCCCCAGTTTTGCATAACCAACAAGGTTATATTAATACACTTTTAACCTCTGTGATTACCTTCTATCTAAGCCTCTGCAGACTGCCTCCTTATCTCAGATCTTTTGACAGACTTGCATTTCAGGCAATTTGACTCTTAAATAACTCCACGGGCGTGAGCACGATATCTATAAGGCCCAAATGAACTAACAACACCCTCTAGCTGTGAAAAACTGTCACATGCATTCAGATAAGAGGCGGCCTTCAAGGGCTTAGAAATTAGCATATGAGCCTACCTTGGTTTAGCTTTCAACTAAGAATACCAAACGAACAAAGCAAATTTGATGATAAAAGTAAATTGGAAATTTGTTTAAAATTACATTCCCTATCTGAATCGTGAAAGTTTAAATTTGAACTTTACTGTCCCTTTAAAAAGTCTCTTAAATAAACTAACAACCTAGTATTTTTTCTATTTTAAATTGAGTATGTCCCACTACCGCCATTTTATTCTGTGCAACTTGATGGGAGATCTCATTAGCCCCCCCCCCCCCCCACATATTTCTTACAACAACCACTCTTCACTTTATCTTCTTGTGACAGCTCTGTCACTGTCTTTCCTACCTCTATGTACAAACTATCATCCCTCCTCATCTGTTGTGACTCTTCTCCAGCTAGTTATTTGCACAGTTTCTACCTAACAGTTATTGTTGTCATTTACATGAACTTTCCTTTTTCTCAAGGGAGATTCTTTCTTTTCCTGCTCTCTGATTATTCTTCTACCCCCAGCTCACTACTGGCAGAGCAATTTCCTGTGGCAGCTACGTGACATTAGCAGACATTGTTCTCACTCTAGGTCTCTTCTTCCGATTGGCTATTTCTTTCTGGCTAGTTTAGCTCTCAACCTAGTACCCCTCTTTGATTAGCTGAAATCTCTTGACTGAACAAGTCTTTTTCTGTCAATTTCTTTCCCAACCAATCAATTTGCGCCCTGTAATTTGCAGACATCTAACTTTCTTTGTTGTTTGCCAAAATCTCTCTACCCAGCATCAGTCTCTCTCTCATTTACTGAAGTGTCTCTCAACCCAGCATCAGTCTCTCTCATTTGCTGAAGTGTCTCTCAACCCAGCATCAGTCTCTCTCATTTGCTGAAGTGTCTCTCAACCCAGCATCAGTCTCTCTGTAATTTACTGAAGTGTCTCTCAACCCAGCATCAGTCTCTCTGTAATTTACTGAAGTGTCTCTCAACCCAGCATCAGTCTCTCTCATTTACTGAAGTGTCTCTCAACCCAGCATCAGTCTCTCTCATTTACTGAAGTGTCTCTCAACCCAGCATCAGTCTCTCTCATTTACTGAAGTGTCTCTCAACCCAGCATCAGTCTCTCTCATTTGCTGAAGTGTCTCTCAACCCAGCATCAGTCTCTCTCATTTGCTGAAGTGTCTCTCAACCCAGCATCAGTCTCTCTGTAATTTACTGAAGTGTCTCTCAACCCAGCATCAGTCTCTCTGTAATTTACTGAAGTGTCTCTCAACCCAGCATCAGTCTCTCTGTAATTTACTGAAGTGTCTCTCAACCCAGCATCAGTCTCTCTCTCATTTACTGAAGTGTGTCTCATCCCAGCATCAGTCTCTCTCATTTACTGAAGTGTCTCTCAACCCAGCATCAGTCTCTCTCATTTACTGAAGTGTCTCTCAACCCAGCATCAGTCTCTCTCATTTGCTGAAGTGTCTCTCAACCCAGCATCAGTCTCTCTGTAATTTACTGAAGTGTCTCTCAACCCAGCATCAGTCACTCATTTACTGAAGTGTGTCTCAACCAAGCATCAGTCTCTCTGTAATTTACTGAAGTGTCTCTCAACCCAGCATCAGTCTCTCTCATTTACTGAAGTGTCTCTCAACCCAGCATCAGTCTCTCTGTAATTTACTGAAGTGTCTCTCAACCCAGCATCAGTCTCTCTCATTTACTGTAGTGTCTCTCAACCCAGCATCAGTCTCTCTCATTTACTGAAGTGTCTCTCAACCCAGCATCAGTCTCTCTGTAATTTACTGAAGTGTCTCTCAACCCAGCATCAGTCTCTCTGTCATTTACTGAAGTGTCTCTCAACCCAGCATCAGTCTCTCTCTCATTTACTGAAGTGTGTCTCATCCCAGCATCAGTCTCTCTCTCATTTACTGTAGTGTGTCTCAACCCAGCATCAGTCTCTCTCTCATTTACTGTAGTGTGTCTCAACCCAGCATCAGTCTCTCTGTCATTTACTGAAGTGTCTCTCAACCCAGCATCAGTCTCTCTCTCATTTGCTGAAGTGTCTCTCAACCCAGCATCAGTCTCTCTGTCATTTACTGAAGTGTCTCTCAACCCAGCATCAGTCTCTCTCTCATTTACTGAAGTGTGTCTCAACCCAGCATCAGTCACTCATTTACTGAAGTGTCTCTCAACCCAGCAGCAGTCTCTTTGTCATTTACTGAAGTGTCTCTCAACCCAGCATCAGTCTCACTCATTTACTGAAGTGTCTCTCAACCCAGCATCAGTCTCACTCATTTACTGAAGTGTCTCTCAACCCAGCATCAGTCTCTCTCATTTACTGAAGTGTCTCTCAACCCAGCATTAATCTCTCTCATTTACTGAAGTGTCTCTCAACCCAGCATCAGTCTCTCTCTCTCTCATTTACTGAAGTGTCTCTTAACCCAGCATCAGTATGTCTCTCATTTACTGAAGTGTGTCTCAACCCAGCATCTGTCTCTCTCATTTGCTGAAGTGTCTCTCAACCCAGCATCAGTCTCTCTGTCATTTACTGAAGTGTCTCTCAACCCAGCATCAGTCTCTCTCTCATTTACTGAAGTGTCTCTCAACCCAGCATCAGTCTCTCTCTCATTTGCTGAAATGTCTCTCAACCCAGCATCAGTCTCTCTCTCATTTACTGAAGTGTCTCTCAACCCAGCATCAGTCTCTCTGTCATTTACTGGAGTGTGTCTCAACCCAGCATCTGTCTCTCTGTAATTTACTGTAGTGTCTCTCAACCCAGCATCAGTCTCTCTCTCATTTACTGAAGTGTCTCTCAACCCAGCATCTGTCTCTCTGTCATTTACTGAAGTGTCTCTCCACCCAGCATCAGTCTCTCTGTAATTTACTGAAGTGTCTCTCAACCCAGCATCCGTCTCTCTGTAATTTACTGAAGTGTCTCTCAACCCAACATCAGTCTCTTTCAACCAAGCATCAGTCTCTCTCTCATTTACTGAAGTGTCTCTCAACCCAGCATCTGTCTCTCTGTCATTTACTAAAGTGTCTCAACCCAGCATCAGTCTCTCTGTCATTTACTGGAGTGTGTCTCAACCCAGCATCAGTCTCTCTCTCATTTACTTAAGTGTCTCTCAACCAAGCATCAGTCTCTCTCTCATTTACTGTAGTGTGTCTCAACCCAGCATCAGTCTCTATGTCATTTACTGGAGTGTGTCTCAACCCAGCATCTGTCTCTCTGTAATTTACTGTAGTGTCTCTCAACCCAGCATCAGTCTCTCTCTCATTTACTGAAGTGTCTCTCAACCCAGCATCTGTCTCTCTGTCATTTACTAAAGTGTCTCAACCCAGCATCAGTCTCTCTGTCATTTACTGGAGTGTGTCTCAACCCAGCATCAGTCTCTCTGTCATTTACTGAAGTGTCTCTCAACCCAGCATCAGTCTCTCTCTCATTTACTGAAGTGTCTCTCAACCCAGCATCTGTCTCTCTGTCATTTACTAAAGTGTCTCAACCCAGCATCAGTCTCTCTGTCATTTACTGGAGTGTGTCTCAACCCAGCATCAGTCTCTCTCTCATTTGCTGAAGTGTCTCTCAAACCAGCATCAGTCTCTCTCTCATTTGCTGAAGTGTCTCTCAACCCAGCAGCAGTCTCTCTGTCATTTACTGAAGTGTCTCTCAACCCAGCAGCAGTCTCTCTCATTTACTGAAGTGTCTCTCAACCCAGCATCAGTCTCTTTGTCATTTACTGAAGTGTCTCTCAACCCAGCATCAGTCTCACTCATTTACTGAAGTGTCTCTCAACCCAGCATCAGTCTCTCTGTCATTTACTGAAGTGTCTCTCAACCCAGCATCAGTCTCTCTCTCATTTACTGAAGTGTCTCTCAACCCAGCACCAGTCTCTCTGTCATGTGCTGAAGTTTCTCTCAACCCAGCATCAGTCTCTCTGTCATTTACTGAAGTGTCTCTCAACCCAGCATCAGTCTCTCTATCATTTGCTGAAGTGTCTCTCAACCCCGCATCAGTCACTCATTTACTGAAGTGTGTCTCAACCCAGCATCAGTCTCTCTGTAATTTACTGAAGTGTCTCTCCACCCAGCATCAGTCTCTCTGTAATTTACTGAAGTGTCTCTCAACCCAGCATCCGTCTCTCTGTAATTTACTGAAGTGTCTCTCAACCAAGCATCAGTCTCTCTCTCATTTACTGTAGTGTGTCTCAACCCAGCATCAGTCTCTCTCTCATTTGCTGAAGTTTGTCTCAACCCAGCATCAGTCTCTCTCTCATTTGCTGAATTGTGTCTCAACCGAGCATCAGTCTCTCTCTCATTTGCTGAAGTGTGTCTCAACCCAGCATCAGTCTCTCTCTCATTTGCTGAAGTGTCTCTCAACCCAGCATCAGTCTCTCTGTCATTTACTGAAGTCTCTCTCAACCCAGCATCAGTCTCTCTGTCATTTACTGAAGTCTCTCTCAACCCAGCATCAGTCTCTCTCTCATTTGGTGAAGTCTCTCTCAACCCAGCATCAGTCTCACTCATTTACTGAAGTGTCTTTCAACCCAGCATCAGCCTCTCTCTCATTTACTGAAGTGTCTCTCAACCCAGCATCAGTCTCTCTGTCATTTACTGAAGTGTCTCTCAACCCAGCATCAGTCTCTCTGTCATTTACTGAAGTGTCTCTCCACCCAGCATCAGTCTCTCTGTCATTTACTGAAGTGTCTCTCAACCCAGCATCAGTCTCTCTCTCATTTACTGAAGTGTCTCTCAACCCAGCATCAGTCTCTCATTAACTGAAGTGTCTCTCAACCCAGCATCAGTCTCTCTCTCATTTACTGTAGTGTGTCTTAACCCAGCATCAGTTTCTCTGTCACTTGCTGAAGTGTCTCTCAAACCAGCATCAGTCTCTCATTTGCTGAAGTGTCTCTCAACCCAGCATCAGTCTCTCTGTCATTTACTGAAGTGTCTCTCAACCCAGCATCAGTCTCTCTCTCATTTGCTGAATTGTGTCTCAACCGAGCATCAGTCTCTCTCTCATTTGCTGAAGTGTGTCTCAACCCAGCATCAGTCTCTCTGTCATTTACTGAAGTGCCTCTCCACCCAGCATCAGTCTCTTTGTAATTTACTGAAGTGTCTCTCAACCCAGCATCAGTCTCTCTGTAATTTACTGAAGTGTCTCTCAACCCAGCATCAGTCTCTCTGTCATTTACTGAAGTGTCTCTCAACCCAGCATCAGTCTCTCTCTCATTTGCTGAAGTTTGTCTCAACCCAGCATCAGTCTCTCTCTCATTTGCTGAATTGTGTCTCAACCGAGCATCAGTCTCTCTCTCATTTGCTGAAGTGTGTCTCAACCGAGCATCAGTCTCTCTCTCATTTGCTGAAGTGTGTCTCAACCCAGCATCAGTCTCACTCTCATTTGCTGAAGTGTCTCTCAACCCAGCATCAGTCTCTCTGTCATTTACTGAAGTCTCTCTCAACCCAGCATCAGTCTCTCTCTCATTTGGTGAAGTCTCTCTCAACCCAGCATCAGTCTCTCTCTCATTTGGTGAAGTCTCTCTCAACCCAGCATCAGTCTCGCTCTCATTTGGTGAAGTCTCTCTCAAACCAGCATCAGTCTCTCTCTCATTTGGTGAAGTCTCTCTCAACCCAGCATCAGTCTCTTTGTCATTTACTGAAGTGTCTCTCAACCCAGCATCAGTCTCTCTGTCATTTACTGAAGTGTCTCTCAACCCAGCATCAGTCTCTCTGTCATTTACTGAAGTGTCTCTCCACCCAGCATCAGTCTCTCTCTCATTTACTGAAGTGTCTCTCAACCCAGCATCAGTCTCTCTGTCATTTACTGAAGTGTCTCTCCACCCAGCATCAGTCTCTCTGTCATTTACTGAAGTGTCTCTCAACCCAGCATCAGTCTCTCTCTCATTTACTGAAGTGTCTCTCCACCCAGCATCAGTCTCTCTGTCATTTACTGAAGTGTCTCTCAACCCAGAATCAGTCTCTCTCTCATTTACTGAAGTGTCTCTCAACCCAGCATCAGTCTCTCATTAACTGAAGTGTCTCTCAACCCAGCATCAGTCTCTCTCTCATTTACTGAAGTGTCTCTCAACCCAGCATCAGTCTCTCATTAACTGAAGTGTCTCTCAACCCAGCATCAGTCTCTCTCTCATTTACTGTAGTGTGTCTTAACCCAGCATCAGTTTCTCTGTCACTTGCTGAAGTGTCTCTCAACCCAGCATCAGTCTCTCTGTCATTTACTGAAGTGTCTCTCCACCCAGCATCAGTCTCTCTCTCATTTACTGAAGTGTCTCTCAACCCAGCATCAGTCTCTCTGTAATTTACTGAAGTGTCTCTCCACCCAGCATCAGTCTCTCTGTCATTTACTGAAGTGTCTCTCAACCCAGCATCAGTCTCTCTCTCATTTACTGAAGTGTCTCTCAACCCAGCATCAGTCTCTCATTAACTGAAGTGTCTCTCAACCCAGCATCAGTCTCTCTCTCATTTACTGTAGTGTGTCTTAACCCAGCATCAGTTTCTCTGTCACTTGCTGAAGTGTCTCTCAAACCAGCATCAGTCTCTCATTTGCTGAAGTGTCTCTCAACCCAGCATCAGTCTCTCTGTCATTTACTGAAGTGTCTCTCAACCCAGCATCAGTCTCTCTCTCATTTGCTGAATTGTGTCTCAACCGAGCATCAGTCTCTCTCTCATTTGCTGAAGTGTGTCTCAACCCAGCATCAGTCTCTCTCTCATTTGCTGAAGTGTCTCTAAACCCCGCATCAGTCACTCATTTACTGAAGTGTGTCTCAACCCAGCATCAGTCTCTCTGTAATTTACTGAAGTGTCTCTCAACCCAGCATCAGTCTCTCTGTCATTTACTGAAGTATCTCTCAACCCAGCATCAGTCTCTCTGTCATTTACTGAAGTGTCTCTCAACCCAGCATCAGTCTCTCTCTCATTTGCTGAATTGTGTCTCAACCGAGCATCAGTCTCTCTCTCATTTGCTGAAGTGTGTCTCAACCGAGCATCAGTCTCTCTCTCATTTGCTGAAGTGTGTCTCAACCCAGCATCAGTCTCACTCTCATTTGCTGAAGTGTCTCTCAACCCAGCATCAGTCTCTCTGTCATTTACTGAAGTCTCTCTCAACCCAGCATCAGTCTCTCTCTCATTTGGTGAAGTCTCTCTCAACCCAGCATCAGTCTCTCTCTCATTTGGTGAAGTCTCTCTCAACCCAGCATCAGTCTCGCTCTCATTTGGTGAAGTCTCTCTCAACCCAGCATCAGTCTCTCTCTCATTTGGTGAAGTCTCTCTCAACCCAGCATCAGTCTCTTTGTCATTTACTGAAGTGTCTCTCAACCCAGCATCAGTCTCTCTGTCATTTACTGAAGTGTCTCTCAACCCAGCATCAGTCTCTCTGTCATTTACTGAAGTGTCTCTCCACCCAGCATCAGTCTCTCTCTCACTTACTGAAGTGTCTCTCAACCCAGCATCAGTCTCTCTGTCATTTACTGAAGTGTCTCTCCACCCAGCATCAGTCTCTCTGTCATTTACTGAAGTGTCTCTCAACCCAGCATCAGTCTCTCTCTCATTTACTGAAGTGTCTCTCCACCCAGCATCAGTCTCTCTGTCATTTACTGAAGTGTCTCTCAACCCAGCATCAGTCTCTCTCTCATTTACTGAAGTGTCTCTCCACCCAGCATCAGTCTCTCTCTCATTTACTGAAGTGTCTCTCAACCCAGCATCAGTCTCTCATTAACTGAAGTGTCTCTCAACCCAGCATCAGTCTCTCTCTCATTTACTGTAGTGTGTCTCAACCCAGCATCAGTCTCTCTCTCATTTACTGTAGTGTCTCTCAACCCAGCATCAGTCTCTCTCTCATTTACTGAAGTGTCTCTCAACCCAGCATCAGTCTCTCATTAACTGAAGTGTCTCTCAACCCAGCATCAGTCTCTCTCTCATTTACTGTAGTGTGTCTTAACCCAGCATCAGTTTCTCTGTCACTTGCTGAAGTGTCTCTCAAACCAGCATCAGTCTCATTTGCTGAAGTGTCTCTCAACCCAGCATCAGTCTCTCTCTCATTTGCTGAATTGTGTCTCAACCGAGCATCAGTCTCTCTCTCTCATTTGCTGAAGTGTGTCTCAACCCAGCATCAGTCTCTCTCTCATTTGCTGAAGTGTCTCTCAACCCAGCATCAGTCTCTCTGTAATTTACTGAAGTCTCTCTCAACCCAGCATCAGTCTCTCTCTCATTTACTGAAGTGTCTCTCAACCCAGCATCAGTCTCACTCATTTACTGAAGTGTCTCTCAACCCAGCATCAGTCTCACTCATTTACTGTAGTGTCTCTCAACCCAGCATCAGTCTCTCTCTCTCATTTACTGAAGTGTCTCTCACCCCAGCATCAGTCTCTCTCTCTCATTTACTGAAGTGTCTCTCAACCCAGCATTAATCTCTCTCTCATTTACTGAAGTGTCTCTCAACCCAGCATCAGTCTCTCTCTCTCATTTACTGAAGTGTGTCTCAACCCAGCATCAGTCTCTCTGTCATTTACTGTAGTGTGTCTCAACCCAGCATCAGTCTCTCTCTCATTTACTGAAGTGTCTCTCAACCCAGCAGCAGTCTCACTCATTTACTGAAGTGTCTCTCAACCCAGCAGCAGTCTCACTCATTTACTGAAGTGTCTCTCAACCCAGCAGCAGTCTCACTCATTTACTGAAGTGTCTCTCTCTCTCATTTACTGAAGTGTCTCTCAACCCAGAATCAGTCTGTCTCTCATTTACTGAAGTGTGTCTCAACCCAGCATCTGTCTCTCTCATTTGCTGAAGTGTCTCTCAACCCAGCATCTGTCTCTCTGTCATTTACTGTAGTGTGTCTCAACCCAGCATCAGTCTCTCTCTCATTTACTGAAGTGTCTCTCAACCCAGCATCAGTCTCTCTCTCATTTGCTGAAGTGTCTCTCAACCCAGCATCTGTCTCTCTGTCATTTACTAAAGTGTCTCAACCCAGCATCAGTCTCTCTCTCATTTGCTGAACTGTCTCTCAACCCAGCATCTGTCTCTCTCTCATTTACTGTAGTGTGTCTCAACCCAGCATCAGTCTCTCTGTCACTTGCTGAAGTGTCTCTCAAACCAACATCAGTCTCTCTCTCATTTGCTGAAGTGTCTCTCAAACCAGCATCAGTCTCTCTCTCATTTGCTGAAGTGTCTCTCAACCCAGCATCAGTCTCTCTGTCATTTACTGAAGTGTCTCTCAACCCAGCATCAGTCTCTCTGTAATTTACTGAAGTGTCTCTCCACCCAGCATCAGTCTCTCTGTCATTTACTGAAGTGTCTCTCAACCCAGAATCAGTCTCTCTCTCATTTGCTGAAGTGTCTCTCAAACCAGCATCAGTCTCTCTCTCATTTGCTGAAGTGTCTCTCAAACCAGCATCAGTCTCTCTCTCATTTGCTGAAGTGTCTCTCAACCCAGCATCAGTCTCTCTGTCATTTACTTAAGTGTCTCTCCACCCAGCATCAGTCTCTCTGTTATTTACTGAAGTGTCTCTCAACCCAGCATCAGTCTCTCTGTAATTTACTGAAGTGTCTCTCCACCCAGCATCAGTCTCTCTCTCATTTACTGAAGTGTCTCTCAACCCAGCATCAGTCTCTCTCTCATTTGCTGAAGTGTCTCTCAACCCAGCATCAGTCTCTCTCTCATTTACTGAAGTCTCTCTCAACCCAGCATCAGTCTCTCTGTCATTTACTGAAGTGTCTCTCAACCCAGCATCAGTCTCACTCATTTACTGAAGTGTCTCTCAACCCAGCATCAGTCTCTCTGTCATTTACTGAAGTGTCTCTCAACCCAGCATCAGTCTCTCTCTCTCTCATTTACTGAAGTGTCTCTCAACCCAGTATCAGTCTGTCTCTCATTTACTGAAGTGTGTCTCAACCCAGCATCAGTCTCTCTGTCATTTACTGTAGTGTGTCTCAACCCAGCATCAGTCTCTCTCTCATTTACTGAAGTGTCTCTCAACCCAGCATCAGTCTCTCTCTCATTTGCTGAACTGTCTCTCAACCCAGCATCAGTCTCTCTGTCATTTACTGGAGTTTGTCTCAACCCAGCATCTGTCTCTCTGTCATGTACTGTAGTGTGTCTCAACCCAGCATCAGTCTCTCTGTCATTTACTGAAGTGTCTCTCAACCCAGCAGCAGTCTCACTCATTTACTGAAGTGTCTCTCTCTCTCATTTACTGAAGTGTCTCTCAACCCAGAATCAGTCTGTCTCTCATTTACTGAAGTGTGTCTCAACCCAGCATCTGTCTCTCTCATTTGCTGAAGTGTCTCTCAACCCAGCATCTGTCTCTCTGTCATTTACTGTAGTGTGTCTCAACCCAGCATCAGTCTCTCTCTCATTTACTGAAGTGTCTCTCAACCCAGCATCAGTCTCTCTCTCATTTGCTGAAGTGTCTCTCAACCCAGCATCTGTCTCTCTGTCATTTACTAAAGTGTCTCAACCCAGCATCAGTCTCTCTCTCATTTGCTGAACTGTCTCTCAACCCAGCATCTGTCTCTCTCTCATTTACTGTAGTGTGTCTCAACCCAGCATCAGTCTCTCTGTCACTTGCTGAAGTGTCTCTCAAACCAACATCAGTCTCTCTCTCATTTGCTGAAGTGTCTCTCAAACCAGCATCAGTCTCTCTCTCATTTGCTGAAGTGTCTCTCAACCCAGCATCAGTCTCTCTGTCATTTACTGAAGTGTCTCTCAACCCAGCATCAGTCTCTCTGTAATTTACTGAAGTGTCTCTCCACCCAGCATCAGTCTCTCTGTCATTTACTGAAGTGTCTCTCAACCCAGAATCAGTCTCTCTCTCATTTGCTGAAGTGTCTCTCAAACCAGCATCAGTCTCTCTCTCATTTGCTGAAGTGTCTCTCAAACCAGCATCAGTCTCTCTCTCATTTGCTGAAGTGTCTCTCAACCCAGCATCAGTCTCTCTGTCATTTACTTAAGTGTCTCTCCACCCAGCATCAGTCTCTCTGTTATTTACTGAAGTGTCTCTCAACCCAGCATCAGTCTCTCTGTAATTTACTGAAGTGTCTCTCCACCCAGCATCAGTCTCTCTCTCATTTACTGAAGTGTCTCTCAACCCAGCATCAGTCTCTCTCTCATTTGCTGAAGTGTCTCTCAACCCAGCATCAGTCTCTCTCTCATTTACTGAAGTCTCTCTCAACCCAGCATCAGTCTCTCTGTCATTTACTGAAGTGTCTCTCAACCCAGCATCAGTCTCACTCATTTACTGAAGTGTCTCTCAACCCAGCATCAGTCTCTCTGTCATTTACTGAAGTGTCTCTCAACCCAGCATCAGTCTCTCTCTCTCTCATTTACTGAAGTGTCTCTCAACCCAGTATCAGTCTGTCTCTCATTTACTGAAGTGTGTCTCAACCCAGCATCAGTCTCTCTGTCATTTACTGTAGTGTGTCTCAACCCAGCATCAGTCTCTCTCTCATTTACTGAAGTGTCTCTCAACCCAGCATCAGTCTCTCTCTCATTTGCTGAACTGTCTCTCAACCCAGCATCAGTCTCTCTGTCATTTACTGGAGTTTGTCTCAACCCAGCATCTGTCTCTCTGTCATGTACTGTAGTGTGTCTCAACCCAGCATCAGTCTCTCTGTCATTTGCTGAAGTGTCTCTCAACCCAGCATCAGTCTCTCTCTCATTTACTGTAGTGTGTCTCAACCCAGCATCAGTCTCTCTGTCACTTGCTGAAGTGTCTCTCAAACCAGCATCAGTCTCTCTCTCATTTTCTGAAGTGTCTCTCAAACCAGCATCAGTCTCTCTGTCATTTACTGTAGTGTGTCTCAACCCAGCATCAGTCTCTCTGTCACTTGCTGAAGTGTCTCTCAAACCAGCATCAGTCTCTCTCTCATTTGCTGAAGTATCTCTCAACCCAGCAACAGTCTCTCTGTCATTTACTGAAGTGTCTCTCAACCCAGCATCAGTCTCTCTCTCATTTACTGAAGTGTCTCTCAACCCAGCAGCAGTCTCTTTGTCATTTACTGAAGTGTCTCTCAACCCAGCAGCAGTCTCACTCATTTACTGAAGTGTCTCTCAACCCAGCAGTCTCACTCGTTTACTGAAGTGTCTCTCAACCCAGCATCAGTCTCTCTCTCTCATTTACTGAAGTGTCTCTCAACCCAGCATCAGTCTCTCTCTCTCATTTACTGAAGTGTGTCTCAACCCAGCATCAGTCTCTCTCTCTCATTTACTGAAGTGTGTCTCAACCCAGCATCTGTCTCTCTCATTTGCTGAAGTGTCTCTCAACCCAGCATCTGTCTCTCTCATTTACTGTAGTGTGTCTCAACCCAGCATCAGTCTCTCTCTCATTTACTGAAGTGTCTCTCAACCCAGCATCAGTCTCTCTCTCATTTGCTGAAGTGTCTCTCAACCCAGCATCTGTCTCTCTGTCATTTACTAAAGTGTCTCAACCCAGCATCAGTCTCTCTCTCATTTGCTGAACTGTCTCTCAACCCAGCATCAGTCTCTCTCTCATTTACTGTAGTGTGTCTCAACCCAACATCAGTCTCTCTGTCACTTGCTGAAGTGTCTCTCAAACCAACATCAGTCTCTCTCTCATTTGCTGAAGTGTCTCTCAACCCAGCATCAGTCTCTCTGTCATTTACTTAAGTGTCTCTCAACCCAGCATCAGTCTCTCTGTCATTTACTGAAGTGTCTCTCAACCCAGCATCAGTTTCTCTCTCATTTACTGAAGTGTCTCTCAACCCAGCATCAGTCTCACTCATTTACTGAAGTGTCTCTCAACCCAGCATCAGTCTCTCTCTCATTTGCTGAAGTGTCTCTCAACCCAGCATCAGTCTCTCTGTCATTTACTGAAGTGTCTCTCAACCCAGCAGCAGTCTCTTTGTCATTTACTGAAGTGTCTCTCAACCCAGCAGCAGTCTCACTCATTTACTGAAGTGTCTCTCAACCCAGCAGTCTCACTCGTTTACTGAAGTGTCTCTCAACCCAGCATCAGTCTCTCTCTCTCATTTACTGAAGTGTCTCTCAACCCAGCATCAGTCTCTCTCTCTCATTTACTGAAGTGTGTCTCAACCCAGCATCTGTCTCTCTCATTTGCTGAAGTGTCTCTCAACCCAGCATCTGTCTCTCTGTCATTTACTGTAGTGTCTCTCAACCCAGCATCAGTCTCTCTCTCATTTACTGAAGTGTCTCTCAACCCAGCATCAGTCTCTCTCTCATTTGCTGAAGTGTCTCTCAACCCAGCATCTGTCTCTCTGTCATTTACTAAAGTGTCTCAACCCAGCATCAGTCTCTCTCTCATTTGCTGAACTGTCTCTCAACCCAGCATTAGTCTCTCTCTCATTTACTGTAGTGTGTCTCAACCCAGCATCAGTCTCTCTGTCACTTGCTGAAGTGTCTCTCAAACCAACATCAGTCTCTCTCTCATTTGCTGAAGTGTCTCTCAACCCAGCATCAGTCTCTCTGTCATTTACTTAAGTGTCTCTCAACCCAGCATCAGTCTCTCTCTCATTTGCTGAAGTGTCTCTCAACCCAGCATCAGTCTCTCTGTCATTTACTGAAGTGTCTCTCAACCCAGCATCAGTTTCTCTCTCATTTACTGAAGTGTCTCTCAACCCAGCATCAGTCTCACTCATTTACTGAAGTGTCTCTCAACCCAGCATCAGTCTCTTTGTCATTTACTGAAGTGTCTCTCAACCCAGCATCAGTCTCACTCATTTACTGAAGTGTCTCTCAACCCAGCATCAGTCTCTCTCTCTCATTTACTGAAGTGTCTCTCAACCCAGTATCAGTCTCTCTCTCTCATTTACTGAAGTGTCTCTCAACCCAGCATCAGTCTCACTATCATTTGCTGAAGTGTCTCTCAACCCAGCATCAGTCTCACTATCATTTGCTGAAGTGTCTCCCAACCCAGTATCACTCTTGTTTACTGAAGTGTCTCTCAACCCAGCATCAGTTTCTCTCAACCCAGCATCAGTCTCTCTCATTTACTGAAGTGTCTCTCAACCCAGCATCAGTCTCTCTGTCATTTACTGAAGTGTCTCTCAACCCAGCATCAGTCTCTCTCTCATTTACTGAAGTGTCTCTCAACCCAGCATCAGTCTCTCTCTCATTTACTGAAGTGTCTCTCAACCAAGCATCAGTCTCTCTCTCATTTACTGTAGTGTCTCTCAACCCAGCATCAGTCGCTCTGTCATTTACGGAAGTGTCTCTCAACCAAGCATCAGTCTCTCTGTCATTTGCTAAAATGTCTCTCAACCCAGCTTCAGTCTCTCTCTCATTTACTGAAGTGTCTTTCAACCCAGCATCAGTCTCTCTCTCATTTGGTGAAGTGTCTCTCAACCAAGCATCAGTCTCTCTCTCATTTACTGAAGTGTCTCTCAACCCAGCATCAGTCTCTCTGTCATTTACTGAAGTGTGTCTCAACCCAGCATCAGTCTCTCTGTCATTTACTGAAGTGTCTCTCAACCCAGCATCAGTCTCTCTCTCATTTGGTGAAGTGTCTCTCAACCCAGCATCAGTCTCTCTCTCATTTGGTGAAGTGTCTCTCAACCCAGCAGTCTCTCTCTCAGTTACTGAAGTGTGTCTCAACCCAGCATCAGTCTCTCTCTCATTTACTGTAGTGTGTCTCAACCCAGCATCAGTCTCTCTCTCATTTACTGTAGTGTGTCTCAACCCAGCATCAGTCTCTCTCTCATTTACTGTAGTGTGTCTCAACCCAGCATCAGTCTCTCTCTCATTTACTGTAGTGTGTCTCAACCCAGCATCAGTCTCTCTCTCATTTACTGTAGTGTCTCTCAACCCAGCATCAGTCTCTCTCTCATTTACTGTAGTGTGTCTCAACCCAGCATCAGTCTCTCTCTCATTTACTGTAGTGTGTCTCAACCCAGCATCAGTCTCTCTCTCATTTACTGTAGTGTGTCTCAACCCAGCATCAGTCTCTCTCTCATTTACTGTAGTGTGTCTCAACCCAGCATCAGTCTCGCTCTCATTTACTGTAGTGTGTCTCAACCCAGCATCAGTCTCTCTCTCATTTACTGTAGTGTGTCTCAACCCAGCATCAGTCTCTCTCTCTCATTTACTGTAGTGTCTCAACCCAGCATCAGTCTCTCTGTCACTTGCTGAAGTGTCTCTTAAACCAGCATCAGTCGTTTGCTGAAGTGTCTCCTAACCCAGCAGCTTTCTAATATATGAGAAATCACACATAACAGAAGCTTTCTACCTTGTTGTTGCTCTCTCTCATTTTTTTTTACAGTTTTCTAACATTAATAGACAACTTTGCTACCAGTTCTAACATCTGCTGATTCATTTCACTCAGGAACTCTTTCTATATTAACTTTGCAGATGTTGCTCATAGTCCAGCAGCTATTCCTCGCTGTCAGTAGCCGATATCCCCCATCAGCAGTTTAGCTATTGGCTCATAAATTATAGCTGTCAGCTAATTCAGCCTGGCACCTTGTTTTGTCACTGTGGTCACTATATGTGTCTGAATCACTAAACTCTCTCAAGCACTCTAACAACCAAGCTCTATGCCTCGGTCGCCTAACGCATACACACTGGCAGCTATTGACCTCTCACCCTCTGCATATCTCCTCCGCCCGCTGCTGAGTGATCTCGGGCCGCTGCAGTAAGTTATTGAGCGCGTGCACGGCGCACAGCTCTAGCCGCTGTCGCTCGTGAAACAAAGAGTCTGACATTTCGTGAGCGGAAAAGCGAAATCATCCCAATCTCAAAACAGTAGCAGTCACAAACTATCTACTTCCGGTCACCAAACCATTTGGGCCAATCTGAGTAAAGCGTTATGCGACGTCAGAGAGGAGGAGCTGGATGAGGTTTCTTAATCTTTAGGTGATCTATAAACCGCGGGACGCAAATTGCAACCTGAGCGGTCGTTAATGAACGCGTCATGTTGTTATTAATGTAGTCATTGCATAGTTAGTTACGTGAGTTGGATCAACAAAGGTATTAGAAATTAGTGACACTGATGTCTCGTTCTGAATCCACCTGAAGTTAGACACTTTTTTCGTTATTCATTATTCAACCCCTAATGGGGATGTTTATGTTAAATAAAAACAAAAAAACATCCCAACATGCAAAAACTCATTTCAGGGAGGTGGCTTCACTGGTGGTCTAAATATGTTCTCGACCCATAAGAATGCTGGACCGATCGAGTCACCACATCAAACATAAATACAATGCACTGTAATTCCCCATCATCTTCACTATCTTTTTTGCTTGGGGGGGGGGGGGGGTCAAGGCCCCCCTTGTAATCCTTATTCGTTCACTTGGGGTGGATGCCAGAGGATCGTCAGGGCGCCCCCTTTGAACCCCCCAGGCAGAGGCGAAATAAATAGTGAACATCGGGGTATTACAGTGGACCGAACTATATATATATATATATATATATATATATATATATATATATGTGTGTCTGGTTAGAGATTGGCTTCTTTGGTGTGTAGCGCAAAGTTCTCTGCCCCATAAGAATGCTGGACCATGGCGATTGGAATGTGGTGACGTGCTGGGTAATGTAGTGACGCGGTGGAGCGCATGCGTAGTGAAGGATTTGCGGTCAAACAGCTGATTCTATGTCACAGGAGGTGATGCGGTCCAGCATTCTTATGAGGTTAAGGACGATTTTCGAAAAACGACTACCAGGGCCGCCATCAGGGGGTGACAGGGGTGACTTCTGTCAGGGGCCCAATGGGCCAGGGGGGCCCCATGAGGCAAGAACTAAAAAAAAAAAAAAATTGTTTTTTTTTTTTTTTTAATTTTGGTATCCACCAGTGGGTACTACAGCAGAGTGCTAATTGAGCATGGGAAATGTCATTACAGGGAGTAAAGTATTAGCATTTGAGAGGATTTCTGAGTGTGCACGAAGCCACTATGCACAGTGTGAGACAGACTTGGCACTTTGTTTGTACAGTGTGTGCCTGGGTAAGACGGCAGATCACTTTCATTTGCAGAGGAGGTAGGACTTACTTAGCAAATGTTTTTTATTTCTTTGTGCAATTTTGGATTGTAACTTCAGTGTGGTAGTAGTTGTATGGTGGGGCCAGGGGTCCATAAAAACAATTTTTTTTAGCACCAGTGTATTTATGATTATTTGACAAGGCTGTAGAAATTCTATCTTTAAAACCATGCAGAAATTCTTCCTCCTCAATACACAAATGGTAGGTGCCCTTTTGGCAGATATGCATTTATATATATATATATATATATATATATATATATATATATATATTACATTCCAGTGTACTGCCCCTTTATGCAAGGACTTTCCAGATGCAAGAAGGCATTTTATCTAAGATTTTTACATCTGCATAAAATGTTATACTCTCAGACTAAGATTGCTCAGTGTTTAAAATGAGACAGGTTAACTTAAAACTGTTTAGTTTACACTACAGCTGACTTAATTTTGAAATACATACCAACAAGCCTAAATCCTGCATTTAACCAGATCTAATGGTATGAGTGTGGAGTTATAAAATCACGATTAGACTAAAATATACTTTTTCAAAGAAGAATTACACATTAAATATGTTCTTCATAAATAATACATTTAGATATAAAATAAAATAATAAATCTATCTCCAAATCATTATTTCTTTAAGTTTATGATGTGTATTTATAAAATATAGCATATGGAATAAAGAGTTATAAATTAAATTAGCTTAGATAGGATATGAGTATCAAGCTTTTAAAAGTACTTTTCTTCATCTAGCAATCTACCCAGATCATTAAAGTTCAATTTTGAATTCACAGAATTATTTTTGTTCGCACAATTACAATTATGATTCTTTGAAAAGTGATCTCTTAATTTCTGCATTTTTTTTATCATGCATGTTACACACACTGTTGATTTAGGGGATGCAAGGTGTATAAATGTTCCCTCCTGTGAGTGTTTCTGTGGGTTTCTGTGTTTATGTCTTTGTGCTTTGGTTTGTGCTTTGGTTTTTATGTATTTTTTTCTCTGTGGGTCTCTCTGTGAGGGTGGGTGTGTATGTCTTTGTGCATTTTCTGTGGATGTCTGTGAGGGTGTGTGCATATGTCTTTGAGCTTTTTCTATGGGTGTCTCTGTTAGGGTGTTTATATGTTTGTCTTTGTGTATTTTCTCTGGATGCCTCTGTGAGGGTGGGTGTGTATGTCTGTGTTTTCTGTGGATGTCTCTGTGAGTGTGTGTGTGTGTATGTATGTATGTCTGTGTTTTCTGTGGATGTCTCTGTGAGGGTGTGTGTATTCTGTGGATGTCTCAGTGAGGGTGTGTGTATGTACAGTATGTATTTCTGTGTTTTATGTGGTTGTCTCTCTGTGTGTGTATGTCTTTGTGTGTTTTCTGTGGGTGTCTCTCTGTGTGTGTGTGTATGTCTTTGTGTGTTTTCTGAGGCTGTCTCTGTCGGTGTTTCCTTGGGTGTATGTGCAAGTTTGAGTTTGTGTGTGTGTGTGTCCATTGTCTGTTCCTTTTTATGACATTTTACCTTACTACTGATTATTCACATCTTTCTACAAACTTTGAGACTAATGAGACCTTTCCGGAAATCACCTAATCCACCATTTAACCTTTAAATTATTGTTTAGACAGTTCAGGGCCCTTCTTTATAGCCACTGCATGCTGTTGTCATTTAGTTGGCATCTTCCTTTACAAAAAGATAACCAGAACTCCATATTTTGTTTTCTAAATCTCCTTTTTTTTACAAAACTGTAGTCTAACTCATTACTTGTCAGGTCAATGTAAACAAGTGCTGAGTGTGTTTCTTTGCATGTCTGCTAGAGTGTCTATATGTGAATCCTTATGAGTGAGTGTTTCAGTGTATGAGTGTGTCTGTGTGTTTGTATGTTACTACCTTTACAACATTTACAAGTTTAAATAGACACAAGAATAAAGTGCATATACGATTTAGTCACTTAGTCAAAAATTGCACATGTCAAATGGGGGGGGGCCTGATCAATGGTTAAGTCAGGGGCCCCAAAATTTCTAGTAGCGGCCCTGACGACTACTGTGCCCCCCCTCATCAAGTGCCATTAACCCTTTAGCTGCCAGAGAGAGCTGCAGCTCATTATTTTGCATTGCAGTGTACTTCTCTATGGCAGCCAAAGGGCTCTGGAATATCATAAACCTCCAATCTCCATAATTGAATAAATTTTACACGTAAAATTCTTCTTTATGTAAGTTAGTAGACTGCTCAGTACAGGAAAGAACCTCATTACCTTTTTTACTACAATTTTTTATTAGTCACATTAGTCACAGTCTTGAAATTCACAGTTGTGATCATCATAGTAATTATGATTACCGTGGGAAACAACAGGAAGAATTTAGTTTTTACATGCAATAAAAACACAGTTGTCATTTCAACAAGACTGAAAACTAAAGAAGTTAACCATTAACTTTTAACCCCTTAGTGGTCAGACCATTTTTCAATTTTCTTACCGTTAAGGACCCTGTTTTTTTTTACATTTCTGCTGTGTTTGTGTTTAGCTGTAATTTTTCCTCTTACTCATTTACTGTACCCACACATATATACAGTTTGTCTCACCATTAAATGGACCTTCGAAAGATACCATTATTTTCATCATTTATAATTTACTATAAAAAAATTATAAAATATTATGAAAAAAATGAAAAAAAACCCACACTTTTTCTAACTTTGACCCCCAAAATCTGTTACACATCTACAACCACCAAAAAACAACCATGCTAAATAGTTTCTACATTTTGTCCTGAGTTTAGTAATACCCAATGTTTACATGTTCTTTGCTTGTTTTGCAAGTTATAGGGCAATAAGTACAAGTAGCACTTTGCTATTTCCAAACTATTTTATTTCAAAATTAGCGATAGTTACATTGTAACACTGATATCTGTCAGGAATCCCTGAATAACCCTTAACATATATATATATATATAAAACAAAGAATATGAGATGGCGCAAGAAATCAGCTAGTATATATACATTAATATAATAATGGATACGAGATCACAGAAGTGCCAGAGGAGAGAGGGATATACCTCCAGACATATAACTCTAAGCACTATAGTGAGAAAAGAACGGGGGCATCAAGAATCAATATCACAATAAGTGAATAATAAAATTATTGAAAAATAAATATAAATATAAAACCATAAAACAATAAAATAATAAAATAAAATAAGTAGGTATCACAGTTCCAGAAGTATAAAAGTCAGATTAAATATACATATGAGAAACCATATATATATGTATGTATAAAAAATGCACAGAATCAGAAGTTCTTCTTCGCTGTTTCCCCTATCAGATGTGCACTTACTTCTATGACCCTCAATCAAATGAGGTAAGGATGTAGCAGAATTCACAAATGGGCTAGGCGCCTCCTGTAGTATGGATCAGGTGAGTAGTAGTAGATCGCTGGTCATATACTGAATCTTGTCACAGAAATTATAACCAAGCTCCGTATGGATTCTCCCAGGTCCAATGCTTTATGTATAGGCAGAAGACTCTCAGCTCCGGTAACCATATGAGTGGAAAAAACCAGAAAGACAGAGCATAGTGTGATACCGTTTAATAGTAAAATAAAAAGCACAGCAAACAATTTCCAACTCACATTTAAAATCCTCAAAGTATGAGGTATGATTGCAGCATTAAAAGTATATCCACAGCCTTCAAGATAGAAAAGCAACAATACCCCAGTATACCCGGTTCAATCCGGGGGATATGTAACACCACTCGATCCAATGTATACAAGAGGATACAGTCTATCATTAAATCTTCCTTACGCGTTTCAAAGGGTTTAAGTAGTTTTTCCCTTCTTCATCAGAGGTGCTAGACTAGACACTAAACTCACCTTAAATAGCCCATAAAGTGATTCCTGCTACAAGTTTTCCAGCTGTTCATCGGTCTGACACGCAAGGGTACAAATGAGAATTTGAATGATATGGAGGATCAGGTATTCCATGAAACAGGGAGAGAGGACCCTAAAGAGGGAGGCTCGAATTGGGAGTGGACAGATATCTATTCACCAGACTATAAGGCAGATGGTACAATATGGAGAGAAAACTCTAATATTGAACCACATAAAAATATGCAAAACAAAAATAAAAATAAAAATTCTAATAAGAATAGAAATATTGATAAAAATAAAAATGAAAATTTGGGGGGGAAATATGAATACTTCTAAAGATCTTCCAAATACCATTGGGAATAGAGCACCACCCAATAGAATACCTAATAAACAGATTAACCATATGAAACGTATGGGGAATGAATTGAGAATGCAGGGCCATATAAACACACAGAGACAGAAGAGACATCAGAATTTTGAAAATAATAGAAAAGGTAGACGAGACGAGCAGGCTTTTTTAGGTCCACGTACCAGGGAGTACCATCAGAGTCCGCAAAGACAATACCAAAATTACCCACCCACCCCGTTATGGAGAAGACAAAGCCAAAAAAGAGGTTTAGAAATATATATAGGGGATGTAGAGCGGGGAAATTGGTACGAGAAAGAAAATTTAAAAAGAAACAGAATGAATCCAGAATGGGATTATTGAAAAGTGTCAAAATATTCAACCTGACTGATAAGACTTTTTCGGAAAATGCCCTTAACCTATTCAGAAAGGGACTATCCTTTGCACCTACTAGGGGGCCTAATCCCTTCTCCTTGTATATTGACTTGCAAAAATTTGTAAGGAAACTTACTTTAGACAGACATTTTGCTAAAATTCAAAAGGATTTAGAAATAAAACCTGAGAGTGGGGCTCCAACTACCCTTGATAAAGAAGACCTCGAAACTGTACGGGTCCTAGAGGAACTTGGAAGCAATAATGATCAGCCCCCGAGTGATATAAATGTAGAACAAGGGAATGATAAAATAGTATATAAACAGTTTACAAACTTAAAACTACCATCTACGTTTTATCCAATAGCTTCAAAAGGACACTACATACCGGTATTTGAGAGTCTGGTAGGTCAGGAATTTGATGATTACTGTAAAAGATACAGAATCAAAAAAGACAATCTAAGCAGGAAGGACAAGGCAGAATTGAAAATCCTGTCTGAAGATGCTAAGATTGTGGTTAGAGAGGCGGACAAAGGTGGGGGGGTCGTAATCCAAAATAGGGACGAATATGTGAAAGAAGCCAAAAGGCTTCTAGATGACTGTAATACATATAGAAAATTACAAAATAATCCAACCAAATTATTTTTACGACAGTACTCCCACTTATTGGACAATGATAAATATAATGGAATATTAAATGAAGATGAACTCTTGTTCCTTGATAGAAGGGAGCCTAAGACAGCTCTCTTTTATCACCTTCCAAAAGTTCACAAAGATTCTAAAAACCCTCCTGGTAGGCCTATAATAGCAGGAATTGATTCACTTACATCTACATTATCCGAGTATGTGGATCACTTCCTGCAGCCTATTGTACCAAAAATTAAATCCTTTATTCGGGATACACCTGACACTATAGCAAAGATTACCAAAGTCAAATGGGAGGATGATTACATATGGGCCACTATTGATGTTACGGCCCTTTATACAAATATCCCTCACATATTGGGGATTGAAGCAGTGGGCCACTGGTTGGAAACCTTAACCAACTTGACAGAAACCAAACAATCCTTTTTAAAGGAAGCTATAGGCTTCATTCTGGAGAAAAATTATTTCTTATTTGAGAACGAGTACTATGTACAGGTTGGCGGGACTGCTATGGGCACTAAATTTGCCCCTAGCTACGCCAACCTGTACATGGGATACTGGGAAGAACATTACATTTGGCAAAATAATCCTTATTCCAATAAAGTGGTTACTTGGTTAAGATTCATAGATGATATTCTGTTAATTTGGAAAGGGGGGGAAGAAGATCTACTCCAATTCTTTGAATATCTAAATACCAACAATATGAATCTTAAATTTACTGAAAAGCACAGTAAAGAGGAAATCGAATTTTTAGACCTCTTGCTATTTCAGGACCATGGATCAATAAAAACCCGTCTATTCACGAAAGAAACAGATAGTAACGGGTACATACATGCTTCTAGTGGACATCACCCATCCTGGATTAGAAATATCCCAGTGGGCCAACTAGAAAGAGTTAAAAGGAACTGTACAGATTATAGTGACTTTGAGAAAGAATCAAAAAAGTTGTCCCAAAAAATCTTAGAGAAAGGGTATAAACAAAAGTGGATAGATAGAGCCCGAAATAAAGTAGAAGATAAGGCCACTAGAAAGGAGATAACCAATTCTGAGAAAATAAAAAGTAAGGGTAATCGAAGAAATGGAAATACAAGTTTTATATCAGTATACAATGAGGGATCAGAAGGGATTAAACAGATCCTGAGAAAACACTGGTATATTCTACAGAAAGATGACCTTTTAAGGGACAAAATAGGGACGATACCTAATTGTATCTTTAAAAGAAACAAAAATTTGAAAACCATTATAGCTCCCAGTCAGCTAAAGGAACTAAATAATAAGGATAACTGGCTAAATAAAGGATCTGTGGGATTTTATAAATGTAATAGACTTAACTGTATCTCCTGTGACCACATGTACTATGGAAATAAACCTTCCAGAACCATTGATTCCACATCAAATGGGAAACAATGCAAGATTAACAAATTGGTAAATTGTAGGACCACCTTTGTAGTCTACCTACTTCAATGTAGCTGCAACTTTCAATATATAGGCAGAACTACTAGGCCCTATAAAAAGAGGCTTTATGAACATGTTAACAACATTAAAGAAGGTCTTAAATCACATAATCTATCGGATCATTATAGATTAAAACATAACCAAAACCCAGGTTGTCTCAGGGGTACTATCTTGGAACATGTGGTGGTTGGAAAAAGAGGAGGTGATAGGGAAACTTTATTAAGACAGAGGGAAACCTTCTGGATTCATGCCTTCAATACGAGAACTCCCGCAGGGCTAAATATAGATATTGATATTGCAGCCTTTTTGTAATTCTGCCTTTATCTCCCCTAAGTAGAGAATTAGCAAGATATAAATTATATAGAATCTCATTACTACAAAATTATATTCTAATTATACCATGGAGCTCTATGTATTTTTATATATCTTATTATTACCGTAATTTTTAATGAAGGCTGGGTGTCTTTGAAATTTTAGCTGTCTAGTAACATACATATACCGTGTCAGCACTTTTGTTTATATGACACTCCTATGTGGATACTATTTCATATAAATTAGTCAACATATGTCACTATATGTCTATGCTTGTATGAATTTTAAACATATTTAATATTTATAGACTTTTTATTTGATGGTAGGGAATTTGAATATATTTCTCTCCTTTTCCCCTCATTTTTTCTTTATGATTTAAAAATGTGCCTTCTACTATTTTTGGCATTTTAAATGGGTTTTAAATAACAGGTTTATAGATATTAACACATATATTTATAAACCTGTAGGATAATATAATGAGATTTACGGTTTTTATTTTACTAAGTATTATATATATATATCGAATTATGTTTTACAAATTTTTTACTGTTCCCTAGAGAAAGGGTGAATTTATGTTAAGTTTTAGCTTATGTATATATGATGAAATGATAGGATTATCGTAGAGGCGTATATGATATGATGCGCTTCTATAGTAATCCTATTTACACAGTTCCCGGTCTGACACATAAGACTTAATGCTTCCTATTGGAATATGGGCAGTGAAGTACGAAATGTATTCCTATGACAACCGTCTGTATAAACAACATGGCCCCTACAGTTTGGTAAACGTCTAACCGGAAGTGACGTTTTTGCGCTTCACGGAAACAGGAAGTTCGGCTTGCGTGTCAGACCGATGAACAGCTGGAAAACTTGTAGCAGGAATCACTTTATGGGCTATTTAAGGTGAGTTTAGTGTCTAGTCTAGCACCTCTGATGAAGAAGGGAAAAACTACTTAAACCCTTTGAAACGCGTAAGGAAGATTTAATGATAGACTGTATCCTCTTGTATACATTGGATCGAGTGGTGTTACATATCCCCCGGATTGAACCGGGTATACTGGGGTATTGTTGCCTTTCTATCTTGAAGGCTGTGGATACACTTTTAATGCTGCAATCATACCTCATACTTTGAGGATTTTAAATGTGAGTTGGAAATTGTTTGCTGTGCTTTTTATTTTACTATTAAACGGTATCACACTATGCTCTGTCTTTCTGTTTTTTTCCACTCATATGGTTACCGGAGCTGAGAGTCTTCTGCCTATACATAAAGCATTGGACCTGGGAGAATCCATACGGAGCTTGGTTATAATTTCTGTGACAAGATTCAGTATATGACCAGCGATCTACTACTACTCACCTGATCCATACTACAGGAGGCGCCTAGCCCATTTGTGAATTCTGCTACATCCTTACCTCATTTGATTGAGGGTCATAGAAGTAAGTGCACATCTGATAGGGGAAACAGCTGTCAGTATATTTATGAAAATCTTAGCAGTGCTATCCAAATAATATATATAAGTTTATGGCAGGGTTATAAACACAATACAAAGAAATAGAAACCCTTATCAACCATGCACCTACTAGACCATACAATTAATATAAATATCTGAATTCTTTTATTTAGTTAATATCCATAAACATATTGAACTATATTTGCAATAAAAGGAAACTAAATAAAAGTTTATATGCGTTAGAACCAACTCTTAAGATATGCTATTCTTCTTACAAAACCCAGAACAATATACCTTCACAATTCAGCCTTATTTATTTAACACAATGGGACTAAAAACCTTTAACATCCAAGCAATACAATTCTAAACAGCGTTTATAAAACAATAGGATAAAATATATATTCTGCTATTTAACTGCAATTTATCCTAATACAAAATTAACCGACAATATCAGAACTTGTATAGATGAGTTACTTAGCCAATTTAGACACAGATTTGAACAAAACCTAGGCTTATAACTACCAATTTAAAATACAATATACTTCACCAATTTTGAACCAATTCGTAGCGGTCTTTAGGTCATCTCATTTGAAAGAAGGTTTTTGCACAAATCAAGGATAAGTTTTAAGCTCCTTGCTGAAGTGAACTTTTTTTTTTTTTTCAGGTATATCGCAGCCAAAATCAGATCACTAATTTTCAACAAGTTACAGACAACTCCCCCTTGTGCATTCAACACTCCCATTATATAATCATTGATGACATCATGTGGGTGGCACTACGGGAGCTGACCTTCCCATTGGTTATCTGGGAAGTCTAAATCGGATTGGCCCTTGGAAATTTCATTTTTAACAGCCAGAAAGAACCTTCTGGCTGTAGTTCTCGCAACATAACACCAGGTGGCAGCATACAGTACAACATAGCAATACAATACAGCATTTCTGACATTTTTAAGCAAGTTAATTTTTTTTTTTATAAAATGGTTATTTAATCAGATCACACTCTCTGCATTAATCATATATAACCCCAATTACAGATGGTTAATATTAGGTTATTTTTTCTGATTATTCTGATACCAAATATGTTATATTATTAACATTTTATTATATTAAGGTAATTTAACACTGCTAATTATTAGCTTAAAATGCATTATAATTTTATCAGTATTCTGGCATTTCTTTGCAAATAACAGCTTATTTTTATATCTCCAGATTGGTAGTATTTAAAACTCCTGATATTTGCATCCACCCAGATATAGTATGTGACATTTCTGTGTATTTCTTCCTGAATACATAAATCCTGTTTATGTCGATCTGAAATAAAAATAAATGTTAATAATCACTTCTCTTCAGGTCCATAAACATCTATTCATGTTCTTAAACACACAGAGGCTAAGATATTCATGCCTTCAAAATATATATATATATATATATATATATATATATATATATATATATATATATATATATATATCATTCAATCTTTTACTTTCCATATATATATATATATTTAGATGTTAATGTTTGATATCACATAAATATACATCTCATATCCATTAAAATATATGTAGTTGTTTTGAAATCATAATGTAAGTCATGGGCCTTCACTGTATTATCCTAACATTCTAACTTTTCAGTAACTTCAGTTGCCAGACTTTTTGTCTCATACTCACCACATGGGGTCAATCCATGAGGAGTTGTAAGAGTCTTTAAAACAGCATATTTCCTGTTTAGCCAGCAGTGCAGATGTGTATTTGATTTTATTTGTGTCACCTTCCCCCAAGAGGGGTTTTTGCAGTAAGTCTTCAAATAGAGATTCAGTGAGATAGAACTGTTGTATCACACGTGTCAAATTCCAAAGGGGTCCTTGAACACATTCTTTTCTCACCTCACCAAATGTTCTGAGGTTATAAAAATCTGCATATATAGTCAAATGAATAGGGTCACTGAGCTATTTCCTTTAGAAAAGAAATGTTTGTGTTTCAAAAAGGCTCTACTGATCGTCAATCCTGATAGACGTGTATTAGAAGCTGTGTTCAACAAACTCATGTTTAATTAATCCTGAGTTCTCATCTAACATATACAGTGTATAAAATATACATATATATATATATATATATATATATATATATATATGTACACATATGTAATATTCATCATAATATTCATATACTCTGACATAAATCCCCCTTCCAACTTCAAATAGATGTAGGACACATGTATTTGAATTGGCTTAAAGTCAGTGGTATTTGATGAGGATCAACCGTATACCTCATAGACAGTCTCTTATGAAGAAAGTTTGTTATTTTGAGCTTTCATGTTTATCAGTTAGGCATCTTTAAATTACAGTATGTCTTTAGTGCATTTGGGGATATGACACTTCATTCTCCCTCTATGACTTGTAGTTGGGACCTGGGATGACATGCCCGCAGTTGATTTATATGTACCCATTTATCTATGAAACCTTCATTTTTGGGGATCCGTATTTTATAGGCCACTGGAGATATTTTGTCAGTAATGACAAAAGGACCTTTCCATGAGGGAAGAAATTTCTTCTCCCTAACCTGATCTCTTCCAAAGTTATAAAGATAAACTTTATCATTTATTTCATATTCCTTTTTGGATGTTTTGAGATCATAATAGGTTTTAGTGGCAGTTGCGGCTCTTTCTAAATTCCTTTGAGCAAATGCAAAGGCATATTGCAGGTGCTTTCTTAAGTTTTCCACATATTGATGTGTATTGGCAGCGTTTATCAAACTTTGGTCTGATGTACGGTACAGCAGATGCTGAGGTAGAACCATTCTTCTACCAGTCATCAGTTCAAAAGGTGACATCTTGGTAGCACTACTTGGAGTTGCTCTTAATGCCATTAAGACAAGAGGTAGTTTTACATCCCAGTCTTTACCTGTTTCACTCACAAACATTTTGAGGATTTTAACAATGGACTGGTTGTAACGCTCTACACCACCACTTGAGGCAGCTCTATAAGCAATATGGAGCTTTCTTTTAACCCCTAGTATTTTCCACATTTTTGTCATCACTTCGCTAGTGAAGTGGGTCCCCCGATCTGACTCGATTCTTTGGGGCAGACCAAATCTGGAAAATACATGGTTGATGAGCAATGCTGCACATGTTTCAGCACTATTGTTAGGTGCACTAATGCACTCTACCCATTTAGTGAACAGGCATGTCACTGTTAACATGTACTTGTTACCTCTTGATGACCTTGTTACCGGACCAATAAAATCAATTTGTATATCTGACCATGGCATTACCATCCCCCTTTTCTGCAATGGCGCTCTATGCGTTGGTGCAGTGGGTTGGAACTGTGGACAGATTAAACACCCTTGACAGTAGGTTTGAACATCTTTCAACATGTGTGGCCAAAAAGCGTAGTCACGCAATATTTCGTACGTGAGTTTGGCACCGCGATGACCAGATGTGGGAGCATCATGGGCATGTTGAAGCATTAGACCTCTGAACTTGGTGGGTACTACCCACTGTTGGATGCCAGTTTTGGAGGTTCTAATTAACAAACCATCCTGTAATTTGAATTGTGATTTAGATTTTATTAAGATTCTCAGATCTTCTTTGCCAATACAATCATCTTTTGAGATGGGGTTGCTTTCAGGATCTTCTATGTGTTTATAGAAGATGCCTACAATGGGGTCTTCTTTTTGACTAGTGATCAGGTCCTCACTAGGAGAATCCTGACTCCATTGTACCAAGTTAGGCTCACTCTGTTGTTTTGCCTGGTTTCTGGTAATGGCTTCTACCTGAATTGCACCCATTAAGTGTTCAATATTAAGGAGTTCTCCAGTTATGGCTCCTTGTTTGGCTAATGAGTCCGCAAGGTCATTGCCTTCCTTATCAGGACCTAAAACTCTGGAATGACCCTTGGTCTTTTTCCAGTGTATGGTTAAATCATTGGATACTACCAGATTATCAATCTCGCAGAACAATTTGCCATGCTTGACTGGTTTGTTATTGCTTTTCTGCATGCCATTTCTTTTCCAAGTTGGCAGGTATTCAACAAAACTGTCACGCACATAATTTGAGTCAGTTATGATCACAAATTCATGAATACCATGTTCAATAGCCATTTCAATGGTTTTGAAAACAGCAGTTAGTTCTGCAACTTGACTGGATCTTGGTCCAATGTTGAAACCTACAGATATATTTGAGAATCCGTTTGCCCCAGTTATACCAATGCCAGCGACTAATCTGCGCTCATTATCAATAGTGGCATGGTAAGAACAACCATCAACATATACCCAAGGTAATGTTTGACAATGGTCCTCATTGTACATTTTATATGGGGAAAGCAATTGTTCTTCCAGAAAATCATCTTCTGATAATTCTTCCCCAGGATCTCTAGCAGTACAGTCGTGGAGCTCAGCAAGCCCTTGCGCGACTGGATTCTTTTTATTCTGCTTGTAGCGAATTTCTAAGGGCCAGCCTTGTAAGGAAAGAGTCCACGCTGTTATGCGGCTATTAGACAAATTCCCATCTCTTATTCTCTCACTTTGCAAATATAGCAAAGGCTGGTGGGCCGTTTCTACAATAATTTTCTCGCCCTGTATATAGCTGCGGAAATTTTGTAGAGCCCATACAGTAGATAAGAGGGCTTTTTCGCAATCGTTAAACTTTATTTCTACTGGGGATAGATTTTTGCTCGCATAAGCAATGGCTTTGTTCAAATTATCATGCTTTTGGTATAACACAGCACTCATGCTTACATCTGTGTACCCTGTTTCTAAGTAGAAAGGTTTACCACCTTCAGGGTACACTAAGCAAGGTGCTTGAGTGAGTTTTCTCTTCAGCTCTCTGATGGCTGTCTCTTGAGACTCACTCCAGTGCCATTTCACATCTTTCTTCAGAAGAAGTAGTAGTGGTTTAGTTAATTCCGCATAATTATCAATGAATTTGCGAGAATAATTTGTCATACCCAGGAATGATCTCAATTCCTTTAAGTTAGTTGGGTTTTTAGAATTCACTATCGCTTCTACCTTTTTCTTCTGGGGATTTAATCCGTCAGAAGTAACTTCATGTCCCAAGAAGTTTACACGAGTGCGGCACCATTGAGCTTTTTGCAGGGATAATTTGACACCTGCCCTTTTAAGTTGGCTGAGGACGTGTTTAAGCTCTGCAATGTGTTTTTCAAAGTCTGTGCTTCTGATTAAAACATCATCCACATAAGATAAGGTCCCCCTTTCCAGTGCGTCAGGCATAGCCTTATGCATGAATACAGCAAATTCATGTCCAGAATTTATGTATCCAAATGGAAGTCTCTGGAATGCATACTGAATCTTTTGGAAGGAGAATGCTAGCTTATATTGGTCCTCTTCATGTACCTTTATGGTCCAATATCCCTGTGCACAATCAATGGCAGTGAATATTTTGGATCCCTGCATTTGTGCTAGACACTGGTCAATGTATGGTACAGGCCAGCCAGACATGTATACTCGTTTGTTTAGCTGTCTTAAGTCAGCACACAAACGCCATTGTCCATTGGGCTTAAGGACACCTAGAATAGGATTATTATAAGAGCTGTGCACCTGTCTGATAATACCTCTTTCTTCCAAATTCCTTATGATCTCTGCAAGAGAATCATATGAGGCTAAGGGAAGTCTGTATTGTTTGACAAATACAGGTGGCGCATTAGGATCTGTTTGTATTCTTGCAATGTGCAAGTCTGTGGTACCACAGTCATAAGAATCCTTAGCGAAAATATCCTTGTACTCCATCAGGAGTTCTCGCAGCTGTTGGCGTTCATCATCGCTAGAACAGCCATTGGCTAAGGATATTTGCTCTTCGACTATTTGCTGAAATCCTGGAAAGATTTCAGGCTGTCCTATTTCATAGGCTTCTTCCAACCTAGAGGTGAGATCCCCTTGATTATAATTTATATTGCTCCCATGACTCTGGGGATTGGGGTAATCTTGCTGTTTGATTGGCTGATCAAACACTAGAGAGGCTTCTTCAATTTTACAGATGCCTTCCTCTGAGTTGAAGGGATAAATAGACTGAATATTAAATAGACCCTCTGGCATAGATGCAAAGGATTGTTCTATTAATTGTTCTTCAGTTAGGTATCCTTCAGGTATTAGCCCAATTACATTATTCTGGAATCCAAAAGTGTAATAACTTGATTCCAGTGCATATCCTATGGTAGTTCCCTTGGATAATGTTATATCCTGTGGGGTCATGTTATGCACAATAATATTTATTGGAACAGTTCCAATATTCACCATAGGAGTGTAGGTTACTGAGACACCCAGATTTTGTATTCTATGGGAGAGGCAAATCAGTGTTTCAGAAGTTTTTAATTTCTGATCTCTCTTTACCTGTAAGGGTAAAAGAAATTTATCAGCCCCAGCAGGAATTATAACATCGCTAGATACCTGCATATTCACAGCATATGGCAATTGCTGGTTTGATTTCAGGGCTGCATTTTCATCCTGAAATACTTCAGGGTCCCCCTTTAACCTGCTCCAGAGGCAAGAATTAATCAAATCTATTTGTATGGCATATCTATGTAAGATATCATTGCCAATGTATATTTGATTATGGGGAGTATTTAAAACTAAAAACAGGTGCTTCACTGACTTATTACCAATAGAGATAGATAATAAGCACTTAGCTGTGATGTTATAGCTTTCAGACCTGTCATCCAGGCCGTTGACACAGTGGTCTTGGGGAGAAAGATATTTAATCACTTTAGGTTCAGCTATTTGCGCTAATAAACCTTCGCTTATATAGCTAGCTTCCTGTTTTAAATTTATTTTAGCATACTTGGTTTTACCAAGGTCATGTACTTGTATAGGGATAAATAGATCCTCTTTAACTCTCTCAATCCCTGTGAGGTATTGAGCATGGTCTCCCCCTTTAGGGATTTTAGGATCCCCCTTGTGGAGTGATATGGTTAATATATCGCCATCTAGGGAGATATTTGCTATCTTTCCGGGCGAAATTTTAAAAGTATTACCATCAGAGCCACTAAAAGGAGTCTGGTCATCTATTTGTAGAATAGTGATTTCAGGTACAGAGTTATTCCTGAAATGAATCTCCACAGCATCTGGTTTCTCTTCCACCACGTGACAGCTATGTCGGGTGCGAGATATACCAGATTTTTCATAATTGATAGGCCGTTTAACTTGTGACCAAATTACATTATTTATGCAATCAGTTATGGTGCTTAATCGTTTCAGGAGATCACTACCAATAATTAAACGATCAGTTGGCAGATCCACTATAATGACAGGGTGTCTTATGATCCTGTTCCCCAATTTAAATTTTAACCAGGCAGTACCGTAGACTTTTAGGGAGTCACCCCCAACACCTATTAGAGAACCGTCAAATTCTCTTATTTTGGGTTTGTGGGGTGTTAGCTCATTTAGCTGTGTGTAGTACCTGTGGGATAAGATAGTTGCCTGTGACCCAGTGTCAATTAATCCCCTGATAGGGTTGGAGACTGAATCTTGCAGCTCAACTAGTACATAATATCTTCCTGTAGTTTCTATCATTTCACACATAAAATTTGCATTCTTGTACATCTGTGGGCTTCGCCACGTTTTACCTGGATCCGCTGTGTCATTCGATGCAGAGGAAATTTCATACCTACCTGTTTCCCCTATGACAAGGTCAGCTGGGTTCTTGTGTACTGCATCTGTGGAAATAATGTTAAGAGAACACTGCAGAGGAAAAGTTTGGTTAATTTTTCCCGGCTGATGTCGCTCATTGTCACAGTTAATTTGTCCGTTTCCGGTCTGTGGGGAGATAACATGATTAGTATCATTGATATTTATTACTACATTTTGTATATCTCTCCCCTCCCCTTCAGGTGATACTGCAGTATTTATGACTGTGCCTGTGGTCCACTGCTGACCACTGGCTGTACCCCTAAAAAAGTATTGTTCGGTTGCTGAGCCGTAGATTTTTGACTCATATTAGCGATTTGTTCGCTCAACCGATTTAATTGGGTAAACAGCATATCTACCTGATTGTACAAGTTACCTCTACCCCTGGGCCTATCTCTTGGTGCCCCATTGTACTGATTCCTGGACCATTGGGTTCCCTCAGAATCAGGGCCACTATTTCTATTCTGGCGTGGTTGCCCCTGGGGTTCAGCTTGTTCAGCATTAGTACTTTGGGGAGCATTATATACCTGGGGTGTCTGGTTACCCTGAGAATATCTTCGCCGTCTATTGTATCTACCCTTGCGCGGATACCAATTATTTGGTGAGTATTCTCTTTGTGAGTAATTATTCACCTGATTATGTCCCCCACTTTGGTTATAGTCTCCCTGCGCCTCAACCTGTGTAGGGGGAGGGGCAGAATTAAACCTCTGTGGAGATGGCCTGTTTTGACTGGCCACCTCTGCATAAGTCCTCTTGTTGGACTCCAAATTGAGGGGGCTAGGTGACACCCTAGTTTCTGCCACAATTTTGGGTTTTGACTCCTTTTTAACCCCCTGCTCACTGGACTGCTGAATAGAGTATAACTTCGTACTCTCTTTGATCAGCCATTCCAATGAGCAGTCCTCATCAAAATCTCTAGCTAAGTTGATTTTGATGGGTGTAGGCAATGCTTCAAAAAATAAATTTACAAATTCTGAGCCATCAAATCTGGGATTATCTTCAGCCATACTGTACGCATTTTTCAATACAGAAAGGAATTCGACTGGACTCTGATTCGCACGACACTTTAAACCATATACCGCTATTTTCGCGGCAGTTTTAGTGCGATATTGCCCGAATTCTTTTCTGCATTGTTGTTTTACCCCATTCCAGGAATGAATATTCATATCCTTTAGTGAAGCAAAGAATTTGTGATGCTTACTGTCAAATACCCAAGGCAGAAATTCAATTTTCAATTTCTCACTTGTAACATTCATTATAGCTAACGCATTTTCAAAAGCCTGTAAATGATCAATTACAGATGTTGTTCCCTTATTGGAGAATATAGGTACTGCGCGTTGTACGAAAGTGATTATTTTATGGGAATCATAGACTTTATCAGACTTATTTTGGGATTCTCTGTTAGAGTTTCCCTCCCCCGCATCAGCTGCGCTACAGCTGTCCTCTGGATTTACATCCTGAGGGGATTGTCTATTTGGGAAATCTACTTCTGACCCGTTAGGGGTCATTTGTCTATGTTGTTCTATATATTTTCGTACCTCGTCCCTGACGCGTTCGCTAAAGGAGTTAGCATTATCTGTATTATTCTCATTGCTAATATAGGGGTTTTCATTATGGCGATATGACCTTTTTAAATCGCTTAATTCTCTCTGGCTTTGCGCAAGCTGTTTATTTAAATCTTGTATCTGCGCGATTAAGTCCATATTGTGCTTATCTAAGGTGGCTAGGTTTTGGGCAAATTCATCCATTTTATTTTTGGCTATTTTTAAACCCTCTTCGCGTCTGCGCGAGGAACGAATACTATTTTCTAGCTCCTGTATTTGCAATCGTTTGTCTGTGACACAAAACGACATTTCGTCAATTATGCATATTAAAAGGGGCCAAGATTTTAGTATTAGTTTTTCTCGCTTTTTGGGATCTTTGCATTGATTAATCATTAATAATTCCTGGAAGAATTCATTCTCTTCATTCCACATATTATTATTAACGGTAATATTTTTAGCCCTAGTTTCAAGCATATCCACAAAATCATTTAATTCACCAGCAATATTTAACTTCCCTTTAATGTAACTTAAGATATCTTTCTTAAGGACCTGACCTTTAGTAATAGGTATGGTTATGGGACCAATTTCATTGCTATGTATAGAATTAAATGAGTCACTTCTGGCTACAGACATTATTATATTGGTTTAGTACTTAGTTAAACTAAAACGCTAATACAATTTTTGCCAATAAAAAGAGAGAAGGAAAATTTTTATATTTCAAAAAAATATTATTAATTTTGAAATATGAAAAATTAATATTCCAAAATATGAGAAATTAATATTTTTGATTAACTTTGAAAATATGAAAAATCAATATTTTTGATTAATTTTGAAATATGAAAAATTAATATTTTTATTAATTTTTCAAAATTAATCTTTAATAATATTTCAAGATATTAATGTCAATCTCGAAATATGAAAATTAATATTTCAACTTTTCAAAAAAAATTATATCTTCAAAATATTAATATCGAAATATGAATTTATTTTTTTTTCTCCTTTATAATAATTTCTATTTACTTACAAATATATTATATCAATTATGATGGAATATTAATAAATCTCAGAAAAAGTGCCTCCAATTATTATGTCAGTATATTTATGAAAATCTTAGCAGTGCTATCCAAATAATATATATAAGTTTATGGCAGGGTTATAAACACAATACAAAGAAATAGAAACCCTTATCAACCATGCACCTACTAGACCATACAATTAATATAAATATCTGAATTCTTTTATTTAGTTAATATCCATAAACATATTGAACTATATTTGCAATAAAAGGAAACTAAATAAAAGTTTATATGCGTTAGAACCAACTCTTAAGATATGCTATTCTTCTTACAAAACCCAGAACAATATACCTTCACAATTCAGCCTTATTTATTTAACACAATGGGACTAAAAACCTTTAACATCCAAGCAATACAATTCTAAACAGCGTTTATAAAACAATAGGATAAAATATATATTCTGCTATTTAACTGCAATTTATCCTAATACAAAATTAACCGACAATATCAGAACTTGTATAGATGAGTTACTTAGCCAATTTAGACACAGATTTGAACAAAACCTAGGCTTATAACTACCAATTTAAAATACAATATACTTCACCAATTTTGAACCAATTCGTAGCGGTCTTTAGGTCATCTCATTTGAAAGAAGGTTTTTGCACAAATCAAGGATAAGTTTTAAGCTCCTTGCTGAAGTGAACTTTTTTTTTTTTTTCAGGTATATCGCAGCCAAAATCAGATCACTAATTTTCAACAAGTTACAGACAACTCCCCCTTGTGCATTCAACACTCCCATTATATAATCATTGATGACATCATGTGGGTGGCACTACGGGAGCTGACCTTCCCATTGGTTATCTGGGAAGTCTAAATCGGATTGGCCCTTGGAAATTTCATTTTTAACAGCCAGAAAGAACCTTCTGGCTGTAGTTCTCGCAACATAACACCAGGTGGCAGCATACAGTACAACATAGCAATACAATACAGCATTTCTGACATTTTTAAGCAAGTTAATTTTTTTTTTTATAAAATGGTTATTTAATCAGATCACACTCTCTGCAATAATCATATATAACCCCAATTACAGATGGTTAATATTAGGTTATTTTTTCTGATTATTCTGATACCAAATATGTTATATTATTAACATTTTATTATATTAAGGTAATTTAACACTGCTAATTATTAGCTTAAAATGCATTATAATTTTATCAGTATTCTGGCATTTCTTTGCAAATAACAGCTTATTTTTATATCTCCAGATTGGTAGTATTTAAAACTCCTGATATTTGCATCCACCCAGATATAGTATGTGACATTTCTGTGTATTTCTTCCTGAATACATAAATCCTGTTTATGTCGATCTGAAATAAAAATAAATGTTAATAATCACTTCTCTTCAGGTCCATAAACATCTATTCATGTTCTTAAACACACAGAGGCTAAGATATTCATGCCTTCAAAATATATATATATATATATATATATATATATATATATATATATATATATATATATATCATTCAATCTTTTACTTTCCATATATATATATATATTTAGATGTTAATGTTTGATATCACATAAATATACATCTCATATCCATTAAAATATATATAGTTGTTTTGAAATCATAATGTAAGTCATGGGCCTTCACTGTATTATCCTAACATTCTAACTTTTCAGTAACTTCAGTTGCCAGACTTTTTGTCTCATACTCACCACATGGGGTCAATCCATGAGGAGTTGTAAGAGTCTTTAAAACAGCATATTTCCTGTTTAGCCAGCAGTGCAGATGTGTATTTGATTTTATTTGTGTCACCTTCCCCCAAGAGGGGTTTTTGCAGTAAGTCTTCAAATAGAGATTCAGTGAGATAGAACTGTTGTATCACACGTGTCAAATTCCAAAGGGGTCCTTGAACACATTCTTTTCTCACCTCACCAAATGTTCTGAGGTTATAAAAATCTGCATATATAGTCAAATGAATAGGGTCACTGAGCTATTTCCTTTAGAAAAGAAATGTTTGTGTTTCAAAAAGGCTCTACTGATCGTCAATCCTGATAGACGTGTATTAGAAGCTGTGTTCAACAAACTCATGTTTAATTAATCCTGAGTTCTCATCTAACATATACAGTGTATAAAATATACATATATATATATATATATATATATATATATGTACACATATGTAATATTCATCATAATATTCATATACTCTGACACAGCGAAGAAGAACTTCTGATTCTGTGCATTTTTTATACATACATATATATATGGTTTCTCATATGTATATTTAATCTGACTTTTATACTTCTGGAACTGTGATACCTACTTATTTTATTTTATTATTTTATTGTTTTATGGTTTTATATTTATATTTATTTTTATTTTTCAATAATTTTATTATTCACTTATTGTGATATTGATTCTTGATGCCCCCGTTCTTTTCTCACTATAGTGCTTAGAGTTATATGTCTGGAGGTATATCCCTCTCTCCTCTGGCACTTCTGTGATCTCGTATCCATTATTATATTAATGTATATATACTAGCTGATTTCTTGCGCCATCTCATATTCTTTGTTTTATGTTTTTAGTATTGGAAGTGTTTAGGGACGCTTCTATTTTTCTGAGACTAGGCAGCTAGGTACCTTCGGCTAGTGTGAAGTATATAGGGGTCCTGTAGTATCTTCAGGGCGGTCTCATATCTGTATAATTGCGCTATAGGGTGAATTGGGGACTGCTGTCCTTAATTCATATCTCCTTTTATATATATATATATATATATATATATATATATATATATATATATTTTAGTAGACAACCCAAAGTATTGATCTAGGCCCATTTTGGTATATTTAATGCCACCATTTCACTGTCAAATGCGATCAAATAAAAAAAAAATCGTTAACTTTTTCACAAACTAGGTTTTTCACTGAAATTATTTACAAACACCTTGTGCAATTATGGCACAAATGGTTGTAAATGCTTCTCTGGGATCCCCTTTGTTCAGAAATAGACATATATGGCTTTAGCATTGCTTTTTGGTCATTAGAAGGCCGCTAAATGCCGCTGCGCACCACACTTGTATTATGCCCAACAGTGAAGGGGTTAATAAGGTAGCTTGTAGGGTAAATTTTAGCTTTAGTGCAGAGATCAGCCTCCAACCTTACACATCCCACCCCCTGATCCCTCCCTGACCCCTCTCAAACAGCTTTCTTCCCTCCCCCACATCACAATTGTCACCGCTATCTTAAGTACTGGCCTGCCGGAACTGGAAACTCCCTCGCCGGAACTGATTCAGCTATGGGCCGCCCACCCGCCTCCCTGCTATGGCTCCCACCCACCAACGATCGGCACCATTGCTGGCCGATGCAGAGAGGGCCACAGAGTGGCTCTCTCTGCATAGGTGGGTAAAAAAAGCATATTGCAGGATGCCTCAATATCGAGGCATCACTGCAATATCCTAAAAGCTTCCAGCGCTTGAGAAACACTGAGAACGTGCAGGGTACGTCCTTGCTTATTAACGACTGGTTTTTGTAGGACGTAACATGCACATCCTTGGTCGTTAAAGGAATACTAAACGCCATTTTTTTTCTTTCATGGTTCAGATAGATCATGCAATTTTAAGCAACTTTCTAATTTACTCCTATTATAAATTGTTCTTATTTCTCTTGCTATCTTTATTTGAAAAACAAGAATGTAAGCTTAGGAGTCGGCCCATTTTTTAGTTCAGCACATGGGTTTTGCTTGCTGATTGGTGGCTAAATGTAGCCACCAATCAGCAAGCGCTATCCAGGGTGCTACACTAAAAATGTGCCGGCTTCTTAGCTTAGATTGCTTAAGTGATAGTAAATTATATTGTAAGCTTACATTACATGGGCTCGATTTATCATCCAAGCTCCTGCCCGCCCGGCTTCTCCTGTGCACTTGTGTGCAACCCTGCCCCCTGCCCGCACACGTCTTTGTGTCACTTAGTGATTACTACCCAAGCATACCTCAGACTGAGCAGAATCCAATTATATCAAAGTTAGGACCCTAAATTGGGGATAGGACCCCTCAAGAGCCCCTTAAAAGCACAACCCCTATTCACTCTCATAGGTGATAATGGCAAACACATACATTGTAAATACATCTGACCTATAAAAACTAGGCTTTGTGTCACTTAGTGACGACTAACCAAGTAAACCCCAGACTGAGCAGAATCCAGTGACACTAAAGTTAGGACCATAACTTGGGGATAAAACCCCTCTGGAGCCCACTAAATGCCTTGACCCTATTCACTCTCATAGTGTCAGGATATTTTCCCTGTTTTGTTTGCCATGTGCTGCTGGCAGCCATTTTACTCACCTCTCTTGCTGACTATGGTGCATTGTGGGGGATGCTGCTCATTTCCTGCACTTCCTTTTATGGCCAGACTGGTGTGCATCATCTGTGTGAGACAGGATGCAGTCTTAGAATTGTGATGTCATCACTTATTATTTAAATGGCCTCTGTTCAGTATGCTTTGCCTTTGCGTTGTCTCAGACCTGTTTGTGAGAGTTCCTGTATATTACCTGTCTGTCTGACGTCTTTCCTGGTTCCTGATCCCTGGCTTGTTCCTGACTCTGCTGTTTTCCTTGTTCCTGATTCCAGCTCGTCTGACTATTCCCTTTGGCTCTTGATTCGGCTCGTCTGACTACCAGCTCTGGTTTTGACTCCTGGCTTGTTATTTGACTTGTGGACTTTTTATTATTGTTTTGTTATTAATAAAGGTGTGATTATTTTTGCACTTCTCGTCTCAGTCTGATTCCTGGAACCCTGACATTACGCAAAGGCCATGAATCCTGATGGTGCTAATAATCCACCTTTACCTGCCATCATTTCCAGGATGGATGAACAGGATCACCGCTTGGATCAATTTGCACTAGCCCTGCAAACCCTGCTGACTCGCACTGCACATTTGGACCAAAGTGTCCCACAAGTTATGGCTGCTCCGGTTTCCGCTGCTGCACCTAGTCCTACCAGGAGCATGTCCGGTTCTGCACCTCTACCTCAGCGATATGGAGGCGATCCTATTCAGTGCAGAGGGTTTTTGAACCAGGTGGGCATTTACTTTAAGATGTTACCTCAGGCGTTTCCCTCTGACAGAGCTAAGGTGGGATTTTTCATCTTGTTACTCTCTGACACAGCTCTTGCCTGGGCTAATCCCTTGTGGGAGACTAATAAACCTGTGATTTCAAATTACCTGAATTTGTGGCCTCCTTTCGAAGGGTATTTGATGTTCCGGCTCACTCCTCCTCTGCTGCTAAACGACTCCTGTCCATTCAGCAAGGTACAAGATCTGTTGCTCAGTATGCTATTGAGTTCCGTACGCTTGCCGCAGAGGTTAGTTTGAACAATGAAGCCCTTGTTGCCGCCTTCTTTCATGGGCTCTCTGATGTGATTAAAGACGAAGTTGCTGCCAGAGATTTACCAGAGGATCTCAAGGCATTGGTGTCTTTTTTGATCCTAATTGACATCAGACTCAGAGAGAGGCCCTCTTTCAAGGAGCGCTTGCGGAAGCCTCCTGTTCCGTTGTCTCCTACATGTTTGTTCCCACCCATGCTTCCTGGTCCCGAGTCACCCAGTACTGCTGAGCCGATGCAGTTGGGATTCATGCGTCTCTCCGCGGCAATGTATTTCCACTTGTCTTCGGAAACCAGTTAAAGTCTTGTGCACTTCTTCGGTATCTCAGTTGCCAGAGGAGTACCGAGAGTTCCTAGACGTTTTTGACAAGGTGTGTGCCGGTACGTTGCCTCCTTACCGGTCTTACGATTGTGCCATAGACCTGCAACCCGGAGCCATTCCTCCTCGGGCCGGGTTTACCCTCTGTTGGAGAGAATTGTGCTATGGAGGAGTATGTTGCCGATGCTCTGTCACGGGGGATCATCCGCAAATCCTGCTCTCCTGCAGGGGCTGGCTTCTTTGTGAAGAAAAAGGGTGGCGAGTTAAGACCATGCATTGATTATAGGGGTCTTAATCGTCTTACCATTAAGAATGCTTACCCTATTCCGCTCATTACGGAACTCTTTGACCGCCTCAAGAGAGCTACGGTCTTTACTAAACTTGATTTGAGAGGAGCGTACAATCTTGTTAGGATCAAGGAGGGCCACGAATGGAAAACAGCGTTTAACAACAGGAGCGGGCATTATGAGTATCTTGTAATGCCCTTTGGCCTATGTAATGCTCCTGCTGTTTTCCAGGAATTTATTAATGATGTCCTACAAGATATGTTGCAACAGTGTGTTGTGGTGTACTTAGACGACATCCTCATACACTCACCCACACTTGAGGCTCATCGTTCTGATGTTACACGGGTTCTTCAGAGACTACGTGAGAACGGCCTGTTTTGAAAACTCGAGAAATGTGAGTTCCATCAGACTCATGTAACCTTCTGTCAGTATATTTATAAGAATCTCAGCAGTACTCTCCAAATAATATGTCGGTATATGGCAGGGTTATAGCACAATGTATTTAATAATTATCCTTTAAACTGAAACCCAAAAATATGCCTATACCAAAAACCATAAAATTAATATAAATTCCTGAATTCTTTATTATTAGTTAATATCTATGAAGAATATATTGATTATTAGGAAATAGGGAGATAATAATTTTGAATATTAAATCTAAAAAATTCTAAAAATGGTGTATATAAATTCGTAAGTACAAATGTTTATTGTTCTCTGAGTCGGATAATAAAACGGTGTAGGATATGGAAAATTAAACCAATAATTGGTAGGAGTTTATAATAACCTTCTAGGGGTGTATCAGGAATTATATGTGAAAAAAGTGTGATATAGGCAAATACATATAACAGATGCAATATGGTAAGAATTTCAATTTTATTACAAACAATAAATAAATAAGTTGAGCTCAGAGGAAAAATATATAATAATATAGATTATTATTAGATAAAAAGTGGATCTCATTGCAGTGGATAAAAAAGATTTTTAGGTAAAAAATTGGATAAAAAAAGGATAAATAGCAATTATATAGATAAAATGCTGTTAATAGTCTTAGTATCGTAAGGACATGCTCTTGTATAGGCTTCTTTAAGATTTGCAATTCTAGCTGCCGAAAAGTTTTAGTGTCATTAAGAGAAAGTGCTTTTATACGTTTTTTAATATATAAGGTAATTCAAAGTTGGTTCTTTACAAATTTGAGCTTATGCTCTAGGGTGAGTGTTTCTCAGATGCGGTTAAGAAGTATAGAAGTTCTGAATTCAGTAATACCCGTTTCGGATTTTAAACAAGTGTACTCACAGTTTTGAATACGGGTCACAGATGATTTGACCAGTCGATATTTTAGATGGCAGTATTACCTGATTGGTGAAGACCGCTAAGCCTCTATATTGAGGAATGAGAGATAAGCTGTGTAACAAAAAGTGATAGCTGTTCCGTTGCTCCAGGTGTAGTCCAGAAGCTAATCGTATTAGCTGGCGTGTCTGTTAAAGGATTTGAAGTTTTTCAAGGAGCTTGTAAATTATCCAAAATCCAGACGATCTGGATGAGTTGGAATCCTGCCCGGGCTGCAAAAAACCACCTTCGTAAGGTTTGCAGCGGTGCCGGTTTTTAAATGGAGCTGTTATTTTACATCAATTCAAGCAGTCTGGGTGAAACGGAATCCTCCCTTTGCAGGGTTTGCATATGTTTTTCCAATCAAAAATCAAAGTTTTCACTATGACTAACCATGCTACATATCTGAAAAGAAAAGTGAATGACAACAATATGTGAATAGCAGGAAATAAAAGAGCTAAAGAAGAGTTAATAACATTTTACAAGTTTAAAATTAAATTTAAAACAAAGTTTAGAACATCAACACTAACCATGCTACATATTGGGGAATTTATGAAAAATAAAAACTAAATAAATGATAAATAAAACGGATTTGGTGCAAGAGAAAATAAACACAAACCCCTTAATAGAACGTATAAATATAAAAACAAACTAAGATATTTCAACCAAAGAGATACATTTGCAAAATAAATGTCACGCTCAGGTTTCATTAACACATAAATTGTATTTTATTTAGGTATTCACTCACTGACTAACTAACAAAGAGTAAGAATTAGGTTGCTGAATGAATCTAATAGACATACCTAAAATAAGTAAACAGTGGGTATTATAAAATGTGAGAAAGTTATGTCAAAGTCATGATAACGATTATGCTAAGTTAACAATGTGTGCAGCAAAGAGAAGGTGTCATGAAGTGGAATAGAGTATAGCTAGAATGATTGGGGAAATGTAACCAATTGCAAGTGGTAGCGTCATGTTCTTTGTAACCAATGATAAGTTACGATTTGTCTTTTAAACACGGAGGTGTGTGAGGGGGTCAAACGGCTTTGACTACGGCTATTGGCCGAAACGCGTCAGCTGATCCCTTGACGCTACCTCAGTTCAACATGTGTGTCTGAATCCTTGGATGCACGGAGGATCCTTTTTTACCTGTGTTGCTGCACAAAAGAAAAGTTTTTACGCTTTGTACATGAAATAAAGAATTGAATTTGAATTTTAACAGAGTTCCCCGGGTGAGTTCTTTTTTACCTTGGATTACTGTTGTACCTTTATTCCGGGTTGAGCTCTGCAACGTGGAGGCGTGGAAAAAAGCCCCGACAAGTACACGGAGGACAGGACTCGGGCCAGTGTCTCTGAGGAGGAGAGCGGCGGTGAGTAATCAATTATTGCTTCATACGGTTATGAGTTAACACTATTGCTATAATTACACCGCAAAACATGCTCCCTCTATGGACCGGAGCTGGTCAGTTACACCATTGAAATAAGTGGAACGAGTGCCAAATGTGTAATACAAATTGACCGTTACTGACCCGAGATCCGAGTAACAAATGCTTTACAAAGATAGGATTGTTGAGTGTACTCTTGATGATTGAAGGGACTTTTTATATCTATCATATATATTTATTTGATACAGCATATGTTGTGATAATTGGATTGTAGAGACTGATCACTACGGGGGAAGGTTAGATACATTGTTGCTATATGTTTTTCCAAGCAGAGCTGCTGTATGCTCTAAGAAACAGGTTTGGACGATTAGAGCAATTAGCGTTTAGCGTTACACTTTCGTATAACCAGTAGATAGATCTTGATAAAGGCTACGGCCGAAACGCGTAGATTTGCCCACAATCATTGCCAAGTCATTTGGCACTTTGCCCAAAAGGAACTTTATACTATCATATAAGCTATCGTAGCTTTCTATCTACTGGTTATACGAAAGTGTAACGCTAAACGCTAATTGCTCTAATCGTCCAAACCTGTTTCTTAGAGCATACAGCAGCTCTGCTTGGAAAAACATATGCAAACCCTGCAAAGGGAGTATTCCGTTTCACTCAGACTGCTTGAATTGATGGAAAATAACAGCTCCATTTGAAAACCGGCACCGCTGCAAACCTTACGAAGGTGTTTTTTTACAGCCCGGGCAGGATTCCAACTCATCCAGATCGTCTGGATTTTGGATAATTTACAAGCTCCTTGAAAAACTTCAAATCCTTTAACAGACACGCCAGCTAATATGATTAGCTTCTGGACTACACCTGGAGCAACGGAACAGCTATCACTTTTTGTTACACAGCTTATCTCTCATTCCTCAATATAGAGGCTTAGCGGTCTTCACCAATCAGGTAATACTACCATCTAAAATATCGACTGGTCAAATCATCTGTGACCCGGACTCAAAGCTGTGAGTACACTTGTTTAAAATCCGAAACGAGTATTACTGAATTCAGAACTTCTATACTTCTTAACCGCATCTGAGAAACACTCACCCTAGAGCATAAGCTCAAATTTGTAAAGAACCAACTTTGAATTACCTTATATATTAAAAAACGTATAAAAAATTATATAATAAAAAACGTATAAAAGCGTATAAAAAATGTATAAAAAAACATATAAAAGCACTAAAACTTTTCGGCAGCTAGAATTGCAAATCTTAAAGAAGCCTATACAAGAGCATGTCCTTAATGATACTAAGACTATTAACAACATTTTATCTATATAATTGCTATTTATCCATTTTTTATCCAATTTTTTACCTAAAAATCTTTTTTATCCACTGCAGTGAGATCCACTTTTTATCTATTAATAATCTATATTATTATATATTTTTCCTCTGAGCGCAACTTATTTATTTATTGTTTGTAATAAAATTTTAATTCTTACCATATTGCATCTGTTATATGTATTTGCCTATATCGCACTTTTTTCACTTTTTTCACATATAATTCCTGATACACCCCTAGAAGGTTATTATAAACTCCTACCAATTATTGGTTTAATTTTCCATATCCTACACCATTTCATTATCCTACTCAGAGAACAATAAACATTTGTACTTACGAATTTATATACACCATTTTTTTAGAATTTTTTAGATTTAATATTCAAAATTATTATCTCCCTATTTCCTAATAATCAATATATTCTTCACTATTTTCTTTTCACGTACCAAATATTGTACACAAAATTTCACACATTGATTATTGTACATAAACCAGCTCCCCTTACCTGCCTTTTTATTGTATATCAGACAACTGTTTGGAGGAACAATTGTCATATTTAGAGTTCGAGCAATATTCTATATATTCTATATAGTTAAATAAAACTGTTTGTTCTTGGTGCACTCACTCTACACTTGTTCTGTCACTTAATATCTATGAACACATTGAAATATATTTGTAGGAACCAGAATATGAGTCAATACTATACACGTTTAAAAACTATTAAAATATGCTATGCTCTTTATCAAGCTCATAAAAGTTTACTTTTAAAACTAGCCTTATTCACAGTAGCCTAACAAATCAGAGTTGCATTTAAAATATCACAATGAGACTTACGATAGCAGCTACTAACATTCAGCAGTATTAGAAAAGGAGAGAATAAGGACAGAGGCATTAATATGGCACACTTGGGGGATTGACATCTCATAACAAATTAAGTAGGTGATTGAGTGTTGAGGGACTATGAAATTAGTTTAAAACTTAACGTTTATTATTTATTATTCATTAGATAAAAAATATATATATAGTTGTACACAGTAATGTGGACCATGCCACTATATGTAAAAAATCCATTCACATACACATAAAAGAAAAAGAAAATCAAATTAACTAAAGATTGAAGAAAAAATTAAAGAAAGAAATAATTTATATACAAGCACTGCTAACTCTCTGTGTTAGGAGTAATCTCCTATAAGTTGCACAATTAAGTATGTAGTATCTGGGTGAGGTTATCGTCATAAATGGTTTCTATGTTTTCTATGTGGTCCGCAGCATGCTTGGGTGGAGGTATTAGGAAGAAGTACTATTGTCGATACTGCTTGTGTGCCTTAAATCAATTAAACTGAAAATACTTCTAACATTCTCCCATTCCCAAAGCAAGCTAATTATTACCCGTTAAAGGTGCCCTAAAAGAGGGCCAACAATTTTACCAAAGGACGATATTCAGAAAAAAGTTATCTAATAACCTAAACCCATTTATAAAAACTATATTCCATAATAAAACAGAGAGCGCAGTGCAAACGGCCTAACGCGCGTTTCGCATACGCTTTATCAAAGGCTGACCCGATCACCTCCCGGGATTTCCTTATGTAGGTCATTAGACCAATCCTGATCTGTTACTTAGACTGACGCGTCTAATCGTCCAATCGCGGATGGTCTTCAGCGATTGGTTCAGAACAGAGGGTGTGTGCCGTTACACCAATAGTGTGCGGTTGGATACACATGAGGGCGTGAATGCGCTCCTTGTCATTTCGCTCCATACCGGACTCCACTGGAAACGGCATATAAGTATTAAGAGGGGATAGTAAACAAAAACCCGTTATTCATCATGACAATGTATCAGCATATAAATGCTATGATCATTCAACCTCCTTGGGTTAAAGTACGTAATGCTATGCCACAGAATAATTCAAAGTTCCATGGTCCCAGAATTCTGGTTAGTTGTATTACAATTTACCCATTATTAAACATAAAGATTTTAGGTAATTACCAATACTGAGTGTATAGATGCATATTGATATGAATCAATCCAATAAAACATTATTGCTTATATAAATAAATAATATTTTAGATGTAGTTTCAGAGAAGTTTTAATCACTGTTTCAAGCTAATTCTCTAGAAACTTGTTCCTTTCCTTTCAACCTGTGCCTCATGTACATGTAGTATTGCTAGTATATACTACTGAATTCATTCCAAATATCCCACTCTATATTCATTTCATATATGATTCTTGTATAAGAACATAGATAACTGTAAATATGAGTTTATATTGCTATAACTCCAGTAATTAGGTTACAAGAACTAAAATAGTGATATGAAATTATATTTAGAATTTCACAAATATAGTGAATGGGATCCGTACGAGGTAACAGTAGATCAGAGATTGTGTTGTTTTACCTTACGTAATTAGGCTTCAAAAAGCTCAAAAAATCTCAAAAAATTAGATAGTTGTATTCACATATTTAGGAGTATCACAGGTATATTGAATAAAGTTCATAATAATCTCCCTAAGGGGTCTCAGGATTTTAAGTCTAGACATAACTACCTAGTTCAGTTAAAAGGTTGATAGTTCTTCTAAAATTCACGCAAGTTACACATAATCTAGATATTGGGATACTAGGTTATATCTATTCAAGACTGCATTGATTCCAGGGGTCATATCCTCAAGATTGATACGGCATCATTTTTTGGGGGATTTTTTACTCTAGAAACGCACTAAAAGTTAAAGTTTCATTGAGCCCCTTAGGACTCATACTCTGCATCCTGAAGATCCATTTCGTCTCTGCTTTGAGTAATGCTTTTTCGATATTCCCCCCTCTTATTCCTAATGAGACTTTCTGGAGAATCCAGCCTTGCAATTCTGGTTTGCAGTCATGTTTTTCTAGAAAATGTCTTGCTACTGTGGTCAATTTTTTGTCATGTTCCAAGTCATTTCTTGCATTTTTGATGTTGCATATATGTTCGCCCAGACGTCTTCTGAACTCCCCGTGTCGACATACCCACATACTTCTTCTTACAGTTACATTCAATACAGTAGATAATATTTTTGCTCCTACAATTGTAGAAGTCGTTCATTACGATCACTCCAGATGGAAAGATATTCATCTGCTTCCACATTTAATATGTATGGGCAGAATTTGCATGTTCCACATGCATATGTTCCCAAAAAGTCCTTTCTTTTTTTAGGAGTATTTTTAACAAAATGACTCTTCGTTATCTTATCCCTAATAGTAGGGGCTCTTCTCCAGCTCATTGCAATATTATTGCCAATACATTTGGATAAATCCTCGTCAGTTTTTAGAATATGTACATGCGTGTTAAGTATTTCCTTTATTTCCTTATGTGCAGTATTGAAAGTACTTACAAACCTAACTCTGTTATCCATGTTGTTCTTGGATTTAGGTTTCAACAAATGTGCTCTGTCCGTATGGAGGGCTCTGTGATATGCCTTTTTTAGAATACTATTTGGGTATCCTCTAGTTTTTAATCTCTTTTTCATATCCATTGCCTGATTTTTAAAGTCTGTAATGTCAGAGCAATTACGCCTTAACCTAAGAAATTCCCCAAAGGGTATGGCTTTCTTGGTGGCTGGATGATGTGCACTTTGGAAATTCAATATTGAATTCATGGCAGTTTCCTTCCTATAGAGGTCTGATTTAATCTGACCAAACATATCCCTCGAAATCTTTAAATCAAGGAATGTAACACTTTCATGATTGATTTCATATGTTAGACGTAAATTTAAATTATTAGTGTTGAGGATTCCAATAAATTCTCTGAATATGGATATGTCCCCTTTCCAGATTAGGAAGACGTCATCTATGTACCTGAGCCAAAGGACAATATTGTCCGCATATTTTTCCATATCCATTCCAAACACAAATTCTCGCTCCCACCACCCTAAGTATATGTTCGCATAGGTGGGTGCACAGGCTGTGCCCATGGCTGTTCCTCGAATTTGCAGGAAAAATTTGTCATTAAAGACAAAGAAGTTCAATATTGAATTTCCAAAGTGCACATCATCCAGCCACCAAGAAAGCCATACCCTTTGGGGAATTTCTTAGGTTAAGGCGTAATTGCTCTGACATTACAGACTTTAAAAATCAGGCAATGGATATGAAAAAGAGATTAAAAACTAGAGGATACCCAAATAGTATTCTAAAAAAGGCATATCACAGAGCCCTCCATACGGACAGAGCACATTTGTTGAAACCTAAATCCAAGAACAACATGGATAACAGAGTTAGGTTTGTAAGTACTTTCAATACTGCACATAAGGAAATAAAGGAAATACTTAACACGCATGTACATATTCTAAAAACTGACGAGGATTTATCCAAATGTATTGGCAATAATATTTCAATGAGCTGGAGAAGAGCCCCTACTATTAGGGATAAGATAACGAAGAGTCATTTTGTTAAAAATACTCCTAAAAAAAGAAAGGACTTTTTGGGAACATATGCATGTGGAACATGCAAATTCTGCCCATACATATTAAATGTGAAGCAGATGAATATCTTTCCATCTGGAGTGATCGTAATGAACGACTTCTACAATTGTAGGAGCAAAAATATTATCTACTGTATTGAATGTAACTGTAAGAAGAAGTATGTGGGTATGTCGACACGGGAGTTCAGAAGACGTCTGGGCGAACATATATGCAACATCAAAAATGCAAGAAATGACTTGGAACATGACAAAAAATTGACCACAGTAGCAAGACATTTTCTAGAAAAACATGACTGCAAACCAGAATTGCAAGGCTGGATTCTCCAGAAAGTCTCATTAGGAATAAGAGGGGGGAATATCGAAAAAGCATTACTCAAAGCAGAGACGAAATGGATCTTCAGGATGCAGAGTATGAGTCCTAAGGGGCTCAATGAAACTTTAACTTTTAGTGCGTTTCTAGAGTAAAAATCCCCCAAAAAATGATGCCGTATCAATCTTGAGGATATGACCCCTGGAATCAATGCAGTCTTGAATAGATATAACCTAGTATCCCAATATCTAGATTATGTGTAACTTGCGTGAATTTTAGAAGAACTATCAACCTTTTAACTGAACTAGGTAGTTATGTCTAGACTTAAAATCCTGAGACCCCTTAGGGAGATTATTATGAACTTTATTCAATATACCTGTGATACTCCTAAATATGTGAATACAACTATCTAATTTTTTGAGATTTTTTGAGCTTTTTGAAGCCTAATTACGTATGGTAAAACAACACAATCTCTGATCTACTGTTACCTCGTACGGATCCCATTCACTATATTTGTGAAATTCTAAATATAATTTCATATCACTATTTTAGTTCTTGTAACCTAATTACTGGAGTTATAGCAATATAAACTCATATTTACAGTTATCTATGTTCTTATACAAGAATCATATATGAAATGAATATAGAGTGGGATATTTGGAATGAATTCAGTAGTATATACTAGCAATACTACATGTACATGAGGCACAGGTTGAAAGGAAAGGAACAAGTTTCTAGAGAATTAGCTTGAAACAGTGATTAAAACTTCTCTGAAACTACATCTAAAATATTATTTATTTATATAAGCAATAATGTTTTATTGGATTGATTCATATCAATATGCATCTATACACTCAGTATTGGTAATTACCTAAAATCTTTATGTTTAATAATGGGTAAATTGTAATACAACTAACCAGAATTCTGGGACCATGGAACTTTGAATTATTCTGTGGCATAGCATTACGTACTTTAACCCAAGGAGGTTGAATGATCATAGCATTTATATGCTGATACATTGTCATGATGAATAACGGGTTTTTGTTTACTATCCCCTCTTAATATTTATATGCCGTTTCCAGTGGAGTCCGGTATGGAGCGAAATGACAAGGAGCGTATTCACGCCCTCATGTGTATCCAACCGCACACTATTGGTGTAACGGCACACACCCTCTGTTCTGAACCAATCGCTGAAGACCATCCGCGATTGGACGATTAGACGCGTCAGTCTAAGTAACAGATCAGGATTGGTCTAATGACCTACATAAGGAAATCCCGGGAGGTGATCGGGTCAGCCTTTGATAAAGCGTATGCGAAACGCGCGTTAGGCCGTTTGCACTGTGCTCTCTGTTTTATTATGGAATATAGTTTTTATAAATGGGTTTAGGTTATTAGATAACTTTTTTCTGAATATCGTCCTTTGGTAAAATTGTTGGCCCTCTTTTAGGGCACCTTTAACGGGTAATAATTAGCTTGCTTTGGGAATGGGAGAATGTTAGAAGTATTTTCAGTTTAATTGATTTAAGGCACACAAGCAGTATCGACAATAGTACTTCTTCCTAATACCTCCACCCAAGCATGCTGCGGACCACATAGAAACATAGAAACCATTTATGACGATAACCTCACCCAGATACTACATACTTAATTGTGCAACTTATAGGAGATTACTCCTAACACAGAGAGTTAGCAGTGCTTGTATATAAATTATTTCTTTCTTTAATTTTTTCTTCAATCTTTAGTTAATTTGATTTTCTTTTTCTTTTATGTGTATGTGAATGGATTTTTACATATAGTGGCATGGTCCACACCACTGTGTACAACTATATATATATTTTTTATCTAATGAATAATAAATAATAAACGTTAAGTTTTAAACTAATTTCATAGTCCCTCAACACTCAATCACCTACTTAATTTGTTATGAGATGTCAATCCCCCAAGTGTGCCATATTAATGCCTCTGTCCTTATTCTCTCCTTTTCTAATACACTATAATCGGCATTAGGCACTACCTTATCCAGTACATAGGTCTATCTGGAGTAAGGTCTGAGATTGTCATCTCGAGTTCTTTCCCACCTTCCCCTTGAGGTTAAAAGGGTATTTTTAAAAAAATAACATTCAGCAGTACAATTAATAATGCTAAGTTAAACAATAGGACAATATACACTTTTATTAAAACATCAGAAATTGTAAATATTATTTGTGCCAATAACCAAACTCTGAGTTATAACTCTATAGTTGCACAGATAGAACAACTTAGCATTAAGGATGTGTGTTTAACAATACACAGGCTTTGAAATAAACTAAAATACAAACTGCTCTTTTAAATCTCTCAACTATACTTTAAACTGCAGTGACTATGCATATATTTGTGTTAAAAATATTAATGTAATTAATATTTTATATATATACTTTACCAAATAAACCAATCGATATCCAATATTTCTCAATAGGAACAATCTCACCTCAGAATACCAAAATTGGGTATTGTCGCATATGAACAATAGAAAGTAGCTGTTTGCTTAATAATAACTGTAGCAGTTATTTGTCCTTCAGCAAAAACGGTTTTCCCATCAAAGTTAGCCAGCAGCCTTTCTCTCTCAATGCTTGGGTTTAAATCATCTGATCTCACCCCTCCCCTTTTTTGATTAGTACCCATCATTGGTGAGATTGGAAACGCCCAACGGAGGCTTGTCTCGGATTGGATATCTGGGATATCTTATTGGATTGGCCCTGGGAAGTTTCATTTTTAACAGCGAAAAGGCCTTCTGGCTGTAATTCTCGCATCACAACACTGGGGGGGGGGGGGGGCGGGGCAGCATGACAACAACACAGCAATACATTTTAATCATTTCTAACATTTAAACATATTTCTTTAAAATGTGTAATAAATGCCATAATTTCCTTACATTAATAAGCTATATGTTCATTTGTACTGGGCTAGATTACAATATTTCTTCTGATTATTTTTATATGAAATATAGTATGTTTTTAACATTATATTATATCAAAGCAATTATACTGCTAATTATTCCAAAATTAATAGCTCAATGGTCCTATTTCAAACCATAAAACTCTGCATATAGTTAAATAAACATGGTCATTCCTTTTGAAACAAATTGCCTTTCCTTGAAGTTTTCACCTCCAGCTAGGGAGCAAATGCTGTGTTTTAAAGTTTCTGGAGACATCCTGTCTGTATTTGAGTCTTGAGATGTGTATTCAAATCATGTGGGGTTTGAGTAAATTCCTGACATCAGAATTGCAACCCTATTTTAATAATATCTGATAAAAATATGGCTTCATACATAAACACATTCCCCTTTCCTATTTACATATATATATGTTAGTACATATATATATATATATAATATATATATATATATATTTTTATATATATATATATATATATATATATATATATATATATATATATGTCATTTACCTGTACCCTGACACTTCCTAGGTTATGTTATCTCAGTTGCAGGGTTCTCCATGGATCCTGACAAGTTATCTGCAGTTCTGCAGTGGCCTCGCCCAGTTGGTCTTCAGTCTATTCAACATTTTTTGGGGTTCACCAATTACTATAGAAAGTTTATTAAAAACTTTTCTTCCTTGGTCAAACCTATCACAGATATGACCCGTAAAGAGAATGATCCACTCCATTGGTCACCTACTTCCATTAAGGCCTTTGATAGTCTTAAGACTGCCTTTGCTGCCGCTCCAGTTCTGGCTCATCCTAACCCTGTCTTGCCTTTCTTGAGGTCAATGCGTCTGAGACTGGAGTAGGTGCCCTCTTGTCTCAACGTCCTACGCCTAACGGTTCCTTGCATCCGTGTGGTTTCTTCTCTAAGAAATTGTCTCCAGCGGAGTGCAATTATGAAATTGGCGACAGGGAATTACTGGCCATAATTTTGGCACTCACAGAATGGAGGCATCTTCTCGAGGGTACTAGTGTGCCAGTGCTCATTCTTACTGACCACAAGAATTTTACTTATCTATCTGAAGCAAAACTTTTGTCGCTCCGACAGGCCAGATGGGCGCTATTTTTGTCTCAGTTTAATTATGTGGTCTCCTACCTGCCTGGTAGTAAGAATGTTAGGGCTGATGCCCTCTTTCGACAATTTTTGCCTCTGTCCAAGGAGGAGTCTGTACCTACTGCTGTTATGCCTCCTGACCATATTTTAACTACCATACGTACTAATTTGACTTCTCCCTTGGGGGAGGAGATCCTGGCTGCACAAACCAATGCACCTCCTGAGAAACCTAGTGGTAAGTGTTTTGTTCCTGAGAATCTTCTAACTAAACTTTTGCACACTTACCACTATCCTAAAGCCGCAGGTCACCCAGGCAAGAAACAAATGATTTGGTCTGTCACTCGACAATTCTGGTGGCCAGGTCTTCGTTTTGATGTTGCTGCGTTTATTGCCTCCTGCTCAGTTTGTGCACAGAATAAGACTTCTCGATGTCTTCCTGTGGGTCTTCTTCAACCTATTGCTAATGGTGAGCATCCTTGGACACATCTTTCCATGGACTTCATTGTCGAGCTCCCTGTTTCCAATGGCAATACTGTTATCCTTATGGAGGTTGACCGTTTTTCTAAAATGTCAAATTGCATCCCCTTGATGAAGTTGCCTACCGCTCAGGAGCTTGCTTCAATTTTTGCTCGGGAGGTCTTCCGTTTACATGGGTTACCCAAGGAGATAGTATCGGGCAGGGGTAGCCAGTTTGTCTCCAGTCTTTGGCGTTCCTTTTGTGCTCAAATGGGGATCCAGCTTTCCTTCTCCTCGGCATATCACACTCAATCCAATGGGGCTGCGGAACTGTCTAATCAAGCTCTGGAACAGTTCCTCCGTTGCTATGTCTCAGATCACCACAATAATTGGTCTGAACTGTTACCTTGGGCAGAGTTTGCTCGTAATAGTGCTATTAATGTTTCCTCCAGGTTATCCCCGTTCAAGGTGAATTATGGGTTTCAACCATCCTTTTTGCCCGATTCATTCATGTCTCAGGGTATTCCGGTTTTGGAGGAGCATCTCCGGCAACTCCGTTCCATGTGGGTGCAGATTCAGGATTGCCTTCATTGTTCTATGCAGCGCCAAAAGTTCCAGGCTGATCGTAGGCGTCTGCCCGCGCCTTCCTACCAGGTTGGTGAGAGAGTTTGGCTGTCCTCCCGCAACTTGAACCTTTGTGTGCCTTTCAATAAATTGGCTCCCCGTTATGTTGGTCCTTTTCGAATACTCCGACGGGTCAATCCTGTGGCCTATGCTGTTGACCTTCCTCCTGCAATGCGCATCTCCAATGTTTTCATGTCTCCCTCTTGAAACCATTGGTTTGTATTCGGTTTACCACTGTGTTGCCTCGTCCCCGTCCTATCTTTGTTGACAACCATGAGGAGTATGAGGTCAGCAGCATTATTGACTCTCGTATGTCCAGGGGCCGTGTACAGTATTTGGTTCACTGGAGGGGCTACGGTCCGGAGGAGCGTTCTTGGGTTCCCTCCTCTGATGTTCATGCTCCCGCCCTCCTCCGTGCCTTCCATGCCCGTTTCCCCAATAAGCCTTTTGTCTTCCCGCGGGGGAGGGGTTGTTGAGGGGAGGGTACTGTCAGGGTTTTTTCCCTGTTTTGTTTGCCATGTGCTGCTGGCAGCCATTTTACTCACCTCTCTTGCTGACTATGGTGCATTGTGGGGGATGCTGCTCATTTCCTGCACTTCCTTTTATGGCCAGACTGGTGTGCATCATCTGTGTGAGACAGGATGCAGTCTCAGAATTGTGATGTCATCACTTATTATTTAAAGGGCCTCTGTTCAATATGCTTTTCCTTTGCGTTGTCTCAGACCTGTTTGTGAGAGTTCCTGTATATTACCTGGCTTTCTGACGTCCTTCCTGGTTCCTGATCCCTGGCTTGTTCCTGACTCTGCTGTTTTCCTTGTTCTTGATTCCGGCTCGTCTGACTATTCGCTTTGGCTCCTGACTCGGCTCGTCTGACTAACAGCTCTGGTTTTGACTCCTAGCTTGTTATTTCACTTGTGGACTTTTTATTATTATTTTGTTATTAATAAAGGTGTGATTATTTTTGCACTTCTCGTCTCAGTCTGATTCCTGACACCCTGACACATAGGCGATAATGGAAAATATATACAATGCCTAGTTTTTATTGGGTACATGTTTATATGATATACGTATTTGCATTATCACCTATGAGAGTAAATAGGGTCAGGGTATTCAGGGGGATTCTGAGGGGTCTTCTCCCAAAGTTAGGGTTGTAACTTTGGTGTCATGCAATTCTGCTCAGTCTAGGATTTACTTGGATAGTAGCAGGGTTGGCTCCAGAACTAATGAAATGGGGGGGGGGGCATTTTTTTTCACGAGGGGGCAAGAGTCAAAATAAGAACAGACCTACATATTCTGCAGGAAAGTGTAGCTTCTGGCTGGCTTATCCCCCACTATTAACATTTGGAGAATATGTGCTAACTCACTAGGTAAAAGAATGAAGTCTAAATCTTATGCAGTGCTCTAAAACAGAGCCATTAAACTTGAGACCCCCAGTGCAATAGCTCCTTAAAAACAATTCACTCCTTAATCACCATGATCCAAAACCCTTAAACTCATTCTCAAATCTCAATCATGTCCCCTAAACAGCCATGCACCCCAAACCCCCCAATGCAGTTAACCCCTTTGTTTGCAATAGCAGTGAGGATACTAGGTTTTCAGGTACTGGTAATTTTGTAGATTAGATTTAGCTATACCTGTTTTGCAATAACTAATGGATATCAGGCTACTTAATACAACCTATGTACTGTTAACCCTTTAAAATGATTGTATCATATAAATATAAGTCTATAAATGGCTACCGGATTCTATTGACGCCTCAAAAGTGCACTGTGATCTTAAGCCCGGCCTAAGCCGGTAGCCATTTATAGACTTATATTTATATGATACAATCATATTCTTATCATGGTCTATTGTTTAAGAAAATGAGTAACTCACGATAGGTAAAATTAATAGGGTTAAAGACAAGTCCAAAAAGTCTCTAACTTCCAATTCCAAATAAGAGGTTAAGACACGGAGCTCCTTGCAGATACGTGATGTGACCTCACAGTCCGGCAGATAACTCCGCCCCAGTATGCAGCATTACATAACAATTCATTATTTTATTTATTATTTTTAAAGCGTATTCCATTTGGGTGGGCATTGCCCTCCCAATGCCCCCCTTGGAGCCGACCCTGGATAGTAGTCACTAAGTGACACAAAGCTTATTTTTTTTTATATTTTTTTCTTTGCTTTAAATCAATATTGGAATCCCCATTTGAATAATGAATAACGAAAAATTAGAAAGTTTCTAACTTCAGGTGGGTTTGTTCTGAAAGTTTTACGAACCGTTTTATAAGTACCTACTTAACAGAGGGCCCTAGTGCATTTATTTTTTTGAGCCCCCCAAAGATAAGTCATTAGTAATAGAATACATTCTGCTCTGTTTAAAGGGACAGGCAACCACAAATATTTAATTCAGAATTTGGATAGCGCATACAATTTTAAACAAATTTTAAATGTAATTTTATAATCAAATATGCTTCATTCTCTTGTTTTCCTTTGCTGGAGAAACAGCATTGCACTAATGGCAGCTATATGAACATATCTAGTTAGCCAACCACAAGAGACAAATATGTGCAGGCGCAAGCTTCACCAGCCAGCTCCCACTAGTGTAAGATAAGTGCATATTTTTTTTTACCAAGAATAAAAAGAACATTTTAAAATAGAAATAAATTTAAAAGTGTTTTAAAATTACATGCTCTTCCTCAGACATCCTCAAACTTGGCCCTCCAGAGGTTTTGGAACTACATTTCCCATGATGCTCAGCCAGCTGATATGATGGCTGAGCATCATGGCAAATGTAGTTCCTAAACCTCTGGAGGGCCAAGTTTGAGGATGTCTGCTCTACCTGATTCTTGAAAATTTAATTTGGACTTTCCTATCCATTTAATGATTTTGAAGATAGATAGACAGATGGGCCTGCAACCTGCACTAATTCAAAGCTTCCCTGTATTAGGATTGTTCATATTCTGTTCTGCTATGGGCCCGCCAGCACCTGAGCCCTGGTGCACCAATGGTAGTTGCACCTCTGCGTTTTCTCACACTGTAAAAGGTCATAGCAGGCCCGGACTGAACGTCGGGCATACCGGGCAAATGCCCGGTAGGCTGCTCAGTAGTTTAGCCCCGCCCCCCACCGCGACCGCATTTAAAAAAAAATTGACAACTGAGATTTTTTTTTTAAAATATATGTTATGTATTAAAAAAAATTTTTTTATGATTGTGTGTACCACTGAGTATAGCCGCTGGCCCGCCTGAATGAATCATCATGACATGCACTACTTTCACTTATCGGCCACACAGGCGCACCCACTCTCAGATCAGATCCGATGATCACTGTCTGATGAGCAGCTGAGCAGCAAAGCTGGCACCCTGAGTGACAACATCTGGCACGCGGCTGCACTACACTGATGCCGCGTGCCGTGTCCACGTGACACTCAGAGGCTGTGTCAGACCTTGTCATCGGGACTCCAGTATAGTACTATATTGGAGGGAGACTGGGGTGGAGAGCTGAGTGTGAGTCTGATGCTGGTGGCTGCCTGGGCCCATCATCCCATGACCCACCCGCTGATCCCGAACCGAGTTACTGCACTGACCGAGGCAGGCTGCACTGCAGTGTCCAGACCGACCATGGCCAGGTGAGCAAAGAAGGCCTTTTTCCTAGTACACTGGCCAAGTTGTTTTACTCCTCCACGGCCAACTGGGGGATTAGATATTATACACATGCCACCATGTCACGTGTTTTTGCCACACAATCTCCTGCTGGGGTGCTGGGCTAACTTAGAGTATTTATTGGCAATTTGGCAGAAAAGCAGGAACCATGCATACTGGTGTATTAGTATTCATTGGCAAGCAGAAACTACTCCTAATAATGTATTAGTGCTTATTAGCAGGTAGGCATAACTCATATTGATCTATCATCATGCTGGTCAGGCCAGACAACTTCAGTTCATTGATATCATTTTAGCAGTTTCCAGGCCACAAAGACTTCAGCTTTCTGAGGATTTATATACATTTAGTTTGATGAGGTATATAAGTATTTATATTAACACATTGTGTCATTTGTAACTGAAGAGCTGTTTGGGGGAGGCTGAGTTACTGAAGGGGGCTGAATAGGGGAGGCTGGTTTACTGAGGGGACTGTATGTGGGAGGCTGGTTTACTGAGGGGGCTGAATAAGGAGGCTGAGTTAGTGATGAGGCTGTTTGGGGGAGGCTGGTTTACTGAGGGGGCTGAATGGGGAGGCTGAGTTACTGAGGGGACTGTATATGGGAGGCTGGTTTACTGAGGGGCTGAATGGAGATGGCTGGTTTACTGAGGGGGCTGTATGGGGAGGCTGAGTTACTGATGAGGCTGTTTGGGGGAGGCTAGTTTACTGAGGGGGCTGAATGGGGAGGCTGAGTTACTGATGAGGCTGTTTGGGGGAGGCTGGTTTACTGAGGGGCTGAATAGAAATGGCTGGTTTACTGAGGGGGGGTGAATGGGGGAGGCTGGTTTACTGAGGGGGCTGAATGGGGAGGCTGAGTTACTGATGAGGCTGTTTGGGGGAGGCTGGTTTACTGAAGGGGCTGAATGGAGATGGCTGGTTTACTGAGGGGGCTGAATGGAGATGGCTTGTTTACTGAGGGCGCTGTATGGGGGAGGCTGGTTTACATAGGGGCCTGAATGGAAATGGCTGGTTTACTGAGGGGGCTGAATGGAGATGGCTGGTTTACTGAGGGGGCTGTATGGGGGAGGCTGGTTTACTGAGGGGGCTGAATGTGGGAGGGTGAGTTACTGATGAGGCTGTTTGGGGAGGCTGGTTTACTGAGGGGGCTGAATGGAGATGGCTGGTTTACTGAGGGGGCTGTATGGGGGAGGCTGGTTTACTGAGGGGGCTGAATGTGGAAGGCTGAGTTACTGATGAGGCTGTTTGGGTAGGCTAGGCTACTGAGAAGGCTGCATGTGGGGAGCTGGATTACTAAGGATGCTGAATGGGGGAGGCTGGGTGACTGAGATGTATGAGCTCACTTACTGAAAAGGCTGAACGGGGAAGGCTGAGTTACTGATTAGGCTGTATGGGGGAGGGGCTAGTTGGCACGGTTGCTGTATGGGGAGGCTGAGTTACTGAAGAGGGTGAGGCTGAATAGTGAGGGCTGGGTGACTGGGGAGCTGTTTATGAAAAGCTAGATTACAGAGGAGACTGTATGGAGAAGCTGGGTAACTGGGGAGCTACATGGGGGAAGCTGAGTTACTGAGGAGGCTGTATGAGGATGGAATGAGTGCTCACTGTCAGCAGGCACAATTACTACTGATGTATACATGTTTACTGACAGGCAGGCACAATTCCTTCTGCTATAAATGTGCTCACTGTCTGACATGCACAATTGATACTGCTGAATAAACACTCAGTGATAATCAGGTACAATTCATACTACTGTGTAAGTGCTCACTGATAGGCAATCACAATTCACACAACTGTTTTGGTGCTCCCTGTCAGGTAGGGAGAATGCATATTTTTATGTTTGTGCTTGCTGCCAGGAAGGCCCATCACCTGGTGCTGCATTAAAGCTCACTGGCAGGCCAGCACACATCATGTTTCTTTATTAGTAATCACTGGTCAGTGTGCTCTGACTGACAAGTTCAACTAGTTAAGTTATAATACTCACTAAAAAAGTTACAAATTCCCAAAAGACATGAAAAGAAAAATATTGGCAAAAAATTGCTATAAAAAACATTCTAAGATCATTTTAACTCTGGTAGTAAAATAAAAATCTTAACTAAAAAACATATATTTTAAGCAATATTGAATATAGATGGGTTAACAACACTGCATGCTATATGCTGGGTGTCAGCATTCATTCTGAACTAAAAATGAAAAGCATTGGACATGTTATGCCTGTATATGCTTATCACAAATCAGCAGGGACATATTTATCTAACCACAGAACAACTGTGTGTGTGCACGCAAAATGCTCATTTAGTCCTGAAACCCCAATATACATACGGCTAGATTTAGAGTTTTGTCGGTAACGACCCGCGTAGCTAACGCCGGCTATTTTTTCCCCGCACCTTTTAAATACCGCTGGTATTTAGAGTTCACAGAAGGGCTGCGTTAGGCTCCAAAAAGGGAGCGTAGAGCATAATTTACCGCCACTGCAACTCTCAATACCAGCGGTGCTTACGGATGCGGCCAGCTTCAAAAACGTGCTCGTGCACGATTTCCCCATAGGAAACAATGGGGCAGTTTGAGTTGAAAAAAAACCTAACACCTGCAAAAAAGCTCCTAACGCAGCCCCATTGTTTCCTATGGGGAAACACTTCCTAAGTCTGCACCTAACACCCTAACATGTACCCCGAGTCTAAACACCCCTAACCTTACACTTATTAACCCCTAATCTGCTGCCCCTGCTATCGCTGACTTCTGCATATTATTTTCAACCCCTAATCTGCCGCTCCGGACATCGCTGCAACCTACATTATCCCTATGTACCCCTAATCTGCTGCCCCTAACACTGCCGACCCCTATATTATATTTATTAACCCCTAATCTGCCGCCCCCAACGTCGCCACCACCTACCTACAATTATTAACCCCTAATCTGCCGACCGGACCTCGCCGCTACTCTAATAAATGTATTAACCCCTAAAGCTAAGTCTAACCCTAACACCCCCCTAAGTTAAATATAATTTAAATCTAACGAAATAAATTAACTCTTATTAAATAAATTATTCCTATTTAAAGCTAAATACTTACCTGTAAAATAAATCCTAATATAGCTACAATATAAATTATAACTATATTGTAGCTATTTTAGGATTAATATTTATTTTACAGGCAACTTTGTATTTATTTTAACCAGGTACAATAGCTATTAAATAGTAATTAACTATTTAATAGTTACCTAGTTAAAATAATTACAAAATTACCTGTAAAATAAATCCTAACCTAAGTTACAATTAAACCTAACACTACACTATCAATAAATTAATTAAATAAAATACCTACAATTATCTACAATTAAACCTAACACTACACTATCAATAAATTAATTAAATACAATACCTACAAATAAATACAATTAAATAAACTAACTAAAGTACAAAAAATAAAAAAGAACTAAGTTACAAAAAATAAAAAAATATTTTCAAACATTAGAAAAATATTACAACAATTTTAAGCTAATTACACCTACTCTAAGCCCCCTAATAAAATTACAAAGCCCCCCAAAATAAAAAAATGCCCTACCCTATGCTAAAATAAAAATAGAAAAGCTCTTTTACCTTACCAGCCCTTAAAAGGGCCTTTAGCGGGGCATGCCCCAAAGAATTCAGCTCTTTTGCCTGGAAAAAAAACATACAATACCCCCCCAACATTACAACCCACCACCCACATACCCCTAATCTAACCCAAACCCCCCTTAAATAAACCTAACACTAAGCCCCTGAAGATCTTCCTACCTTATCTTCACCACGCCGGGTATCACCGATCGGTCCAGGCTCCGATGTCTTGATCCAAGCCCAAGTGGGGGCTGAAGACGTCCATCCTCCGGCTGAAGTCTTGATCCAAGCCCAAGCGGGGGCTGAAGACGTCCATCCTCCGGCTGAAGTCTTGATCCAAGCGGCGGCTGAAGAAGTACATCATCGGGCATAAGTCTTCATCATATCCGGGCATCTTCTATCTTCTTCCATCCGACGACGAGCGACTCCATCTTCAAGACCTCTGGCGCGGATCCATCCTCTTCTTCCGACGTCCTAAAACAGAATGAAGGTTCCTTTAAGGGACGTCATCCAAGATGGCGTCCCTCGAATTCCGATTGGCTGATAGGATTCTATCAGCCAATCGGAATTAAGGTAGAAAAAAATCTGATTGGCTGATTGAATCAGCCAATCAGATTCAAGTTCAATCCGATTGGCTGATTGGATCAGCCAATCAGATTGAGCTCGCATTCTATTGGCTGATCAGAACAGCCAATAGAATGCGAGCTCAATTTGATTGGCTGATTGGATCAGCCAATCGGATTGAACTTGAATCTGATTGGCTGATTCCATCAGCCAATCAGATTTTTTTCTACCTTAATTCCGATTGGCTGATAGAATCCTATCAGCCAATCGGAATTCGAGGGACGCCATCTTGGATGACGTCCCTTAAAGGAACCTTCATTCTGTTTTAGGACGTCGGAAGAAGAGGATGGATCCGCGCCGGAGGTCTTGAAGATGGAGCCGCTCATCGTCGGATGGAAAAAGATAGAAGATGCCGCTTGGATGAAGATGTCTAGCGGTCCGGATCTCCTCTTCTGCCCGAATAGAATGAAGACTTCTGCCCGATGATGGACTTCTTCAGCCGCCGCTTGGATCAAGACTTCAGCCGGAGGATGGACGTCTTCAGCCCCCACTTGGGCTTGGATCAAGACTTCAGCCGGAGGATGGACGTCTTCAACCCCCGCTTGGGCTTGGATCAAGACATCGGAGCCTGGACCGATCGGTGATACCCGGCGTGGTGAAGATAAGGTAGGAAGATCTTCAGGGGCTTAGTGTTAGGTTTATTTAAGGGGGGTTTGGGTTAGATTAGGGGTATGTGGGTGGTGGGTTGTAATGTTGGGGGGGTATTGTATGTTTTTTTTTCCAGGCAAAAGAGCTGAATTCTTTGGGGCATGCCCCGCAAAAGGCCCTTTTAAGGGCTGGTAAGGTAAAAGAGCTTTTCTATTTTTATTTTAGAATTGGGTAGGGCATTTTTTTATTTTGAGGGGTTTTGTTATTTTATTAGGGGGCTTAGAGTAGGTGTAATTAGCTTAAAATTGTTGTAATATTTTTATAATGTTTGTAAATTTTTTTTTATTTTTTGTAACTTAGTTCTTTTTTATTTTTTGTACTTTAGTTAGTTTATTTAATTGTATTTCTTTGTAGGTATTGTATTTAATTAATTTATTGATAGTGTAGTGTTAGGTTTAATTGTAGATAATTGTAGGTATTTTATTTAATTAATTTATTGATAGTGTAGTGTTAGGTTTAATTGTAGATAATTGTAGGTATTTTATTTAATTAATTTATTGATAGTGTAATGTTAGGTTTAATTGTAACTTAGGTTAGGATTTATTTTACAGGTAATTTTGTAATTATTTTAACTAGGTAACTATTAAATAGTTATTAACTATTTAATAGCTATTGTACCTGGTTAAAATAAATACAAAGTTGCCTGTAAAATAAATATTAATCCTAAAATAGCTACAATATAATTATTATTTATATTGTAGCTATTTTAGGATTTATTTTACAGGTAAGTATTTAGCTTTAAATAGGAATAATTTATTTAATAAGAGTTAATTTATTTCGTTAGATTAAATTATATTTAACTTAGGGGGTGTTAGGGTTAGGGTTAGACTTAGCTTTAGGGGTTAATACATTTATTAGAGTAGCGGCGAGGTCCGGTCGGCAGATTAGGGGTTAATAAATGTAGGTAGGTGGCGGTGACTTTGGGGGCGGCAGATTAGGGGTTAATAAATATAATATAGGGTGTTAGGGGCAGCAGATTAGGGGTACATAGGGATAACGTAGGTGGCGGCGGTGTGCGGTCGGCAGATTTTGGGTTAAAAAAATTTAATAGAGTGGCGGCGATGTGGGAGGACCTCGGTTTAGGGGTACATAGGTAGTTTATGGGTGTTAGGGTACTTTAGAGCACAGTAGTTAAGAGCTTTATGAACCGGCGTTAGCCCAGAAAGCTCTTAACTCCTGGCTTTTTGCTGCGGCTGGAGTCTTGTCGTTAGATTTCTAATGCTCACTTCAGCCAAGACTCTAAATACCAGCGTTAGAAAGATCCCATTGAAAAGATAGGATACGCAAATGGCGTAGGGGGATCTGCTGTATGGAAAAGTCGCGGCTGCAAAGTGAGCGTTAGACCCTTTCCTGACTGACTCTAAATACCAGCGGTAGCCCAAAACCAGCGTTAGGAGCCTCTAACACTGGTTTTGACGGCTAACGCCAAACTCTAAATAGGCGATAGTGATTAATATATGAGCAAATATAATGCAATATAGCATATATGTCCTTGTTGGTAAATGTCTTCACAGTATAACTTGATCTGCAGCTGTGCAAAAAGATGGAGGAGGCAGGCAGTCATGAATGGGGTCTGATAAAGTCTTAATTTGTGAAAAGCTCCCAGTTCATGTTTGCAGTAGTGTACTTATGTATTTATTTATGGAGTCTATAATCAGTAAATATGTGTGGTGTGCATGCATATGAGTGCGTGTATGTGTGGTGTGTGTGCATATGAGTTTGTGGTATGTGTGCATATCAGTGTGTGTATGTGTGGTGTGCGTTCATATGAGTGTGTATATATGTAGTGTGTGTGCATATGAGTGAGTATATATGTGGTGTATGTGTGGTGTTTGTGCATATGAGTGCGTGTATGTGTGGTGTGCGTGCATAACTAAACACTATTGGGAATGCCAGGTGTCCAATATTTACCAGCCATTCCAGTATTTAAGCAGAATGTCCATAAAATATCTATAATTAGATCAAATTTGAAAGGCTTATCATTCATCTATGCATTTAAAACATATAGAGGTAGAGTAAAATATATATATGCTGTTACAGGCACTTTGTTTGTGTTACTTGTAGCCATCTCTATTGCTATTAACATTAACGTCCTATTGCCCTTAGGACGTTCCATTCCATCCTTACAGCGCTGGACTTTAACGCCGCTAGGATGGCATGGAACATCCTACCTTATATGGCGTCCTGCGGCCTCCTTCTTTCAAGAACTTTAAACTCGGACTGGGTGGGGGGGCGTGCCTAGCAGCGTAGGCAGACCCATGATCCAAAGCCGGCCTTGAAATCATGTGGTCGTGGTCAGAATTCTTTAGATACAGAGGTGTCCCTAGTTTTAAGCCAAATAGGCGGTCGCCTAAGGCCTCGCAAACAGGGGCCTCATGGCTTGCAGCACACCCTCTCTAACACCCAGCTGCTGCTTTATAACTTCTCTGCTGCAGCCCTTCGTCCACTTAAAAGGCCACTAAATACAGAGGAATTGCATAATCAACAAATACGTAATTAAGAGACAATGCAAACGCAATTAGTCTGAATTTCAAATGATTAGTAGATTTTTTTTGAAAATGTCAGTTAGTTACATTTTACTTCCCTTGAATCATGTGACAGTCATCAGCCAATCACAAAATGTATATATGTTAGTGCTGCGGAATCTGTTGGTGCTCTACAAATAGCCGATAATAATAATAATATACGTATATTCTGTGAATCTTGCACATGCTCAGTAGAAACTGGTACCGCAGAAAGTGTACATATAAAAAGATTGTGCACATTTAGATAATATAATTGAATTGGAGAGTTGTTTAAAATTGTGTGCTCTATCTGAATCTTTAAAGTTTTTAATTTCTTTTGCAAGATGTGCCGAGTCCACAGATTCATCCTAACTTGTGGGATATTGTCCTTCCTGACAGGAAGTAGCAAAGAGAGCACCACAGCAGAGCTGTCTATATAGCTCCCCCCTTAACTCCACCCCCCAGTCATTCTCTTTGCTGGCTCTAAGCAGGAAGGGTAAAGAGTAGAGGTGTTAAACTGTTAGTTTTTATTTTATCTTCAATCAAGAGTTTGTTATTTTTAAATGGTACCGGTGTTGTACTATTTACTCTCAGGCAGGACATAGATGAAGATTTCTGCCTGGAGGATGATGATCTTAGCATTTGTAACTAAGGTCCACTGCTGTTCCCACAGAAGCTGAGGAGTACAGGAAAACTTCAGTGTGAGGAACGGTTCTTGCTATACAGCAATGAGATATGTTCAGTCATTTTTCTGCAGAGACTGTGTTAACTCTGAAAGGCTGACAGTATCCCCTTTAGGGGAAGGGGAAGCAGTAATCCTAGGGTTAAGAGGTTTTACTAGCTTGCATAAAGGGCTTATTTTGTTTATTTTGTTTATTTTTTTGGGCACTCAGTTTGTATGAGAGATTGGAAGACAAACGTTTGGGTGTTCTGGGAGTAACGTTCTTTATTGAGGGACATTTGCATGAGGGTTCATTTGGCTTATATTGGGGTTATTATAACCCACATGGCTTTCAGACAAGGTTTTTTGGATTTGGGTAGGCCCCAGCCACATCGAGTGTGGTGGGCGGGGCCTATTTTCGCGCCTCTGTTGCGCATTTAGTTGTACTGGCAAGCAGCAAGCAACTTCTCCTGAGGTCCTGATATTCATCCTGAGGGCCTAATCGAAGCTTTAACATCATTTTATCGTTCCCTAAGGGCAGGTAGGGCCACAGCAGAGCTGTGGCAAGGTGCTAATAGGGGTTTAAACTGGTTTTAGACATTTTTTAATCTGGTTTTGTTAATTGGGGGTGTATTGCTTATTTACTTGGGGTGCAATCCTCCTAAAGCTTCTATCTTAAAAAGTTCTGTTTCTAGTTGCTATCTCTTCAGCTCGAAGAGTTTCTGAGCTATCTGCTTTACAATGCGACTCACCTTATCTTGTTCTCCATGCTGATAAGGTGGTTTTGCATACCAAACCTGAGTTCCTCCCTAAGGTTGTTACTAACAGGAATATCAATCAGGAAATTGTTGTTCCTTCTCGGTGTCCTAATCCTTCTTCCAAGAAGGAACGTCTGTTGCACAACTTGGACGTGGTTCGTGCCTTGAAGTTTTATTTGCAGACAACCAAAGATTTTCGCCAATCTTCTTCTTTGTTTGCTGTCTATGCTGGAAAGCGTAGAGGTCAAAAGGCTACGGCTACCTCTCTTTCCTTTTGGCTGAAAAGCATTATCCGTTTGGCTTATGAGACTGCTGGACAGCAGCCTCCTGAAAGAATTACAGCTCACTCCACTAGAGCGGTGGCTTCCACATGGGCTTTTAAAAATGATGCTTCTGTTGAACAGATTTGTAAGGCTGCGACTTGGTCTTCGCTTCATACCTTTTCCAAATTTGACACTTTTGCTTCTTCAGAGGCTATTTTTGGGAGAAAGGTTTTGCAGGCAGTGGTGCCTTCCGTTTAGGTTCCTGTCTTGTCCCTCCCTTCATCCGTGTCCTAAAGCTTTGGTATTGGTATTCCACAAGTTAGGATGAATCCGTGGACTCGGTACATCTTGCAAAAGAAAACAAAATTTATGCTTACCTGATAAATTTCTTTCTTTTGCGATGTACCGAGTCCACGTCCCGCCCTGTCTATTCAAGACAGATAGTATTTTTTATGTAAACTTCAGTCACCTCTGCACCTTATAGTTTCTCCTTTTCTTCTTTGGCCTTCGGTCGAATGACTGGGGGGTGGAGTTAAGGAGGGAGCTATATAGACAGCTCTGCGGTGGTGCTCTTTTTGCTAATTCCTGTCAGGAAGAACAATATCCCACAAGTTAGGATGAATCCGTGGACTCGGTACATCGCAAAAGAAAGAAATTTATCAGGTAAGCATAAATTTTGTTTTTGACTTGACTACCCCTTTAATTATATCCTCCCCTGAACAGCTCACACATGGGGCTACATGGGGCTACTGCTCTGTATTATCCGCACCCACTGATGGCATTTTATATTTAACCGTTCTGTGAATCTTCCAGAACCACAAGAAGGGGCTTCATATTGCTAGGTTCAATCTCACTATGCTGAGGAATGAACTGGGAAAAGGGGCACTGCCCAAGTCATTAATAGAATGAGAGCTGGTGCACTGCATGACAAAACAATTTGTTTTCATTTTTTTCTTAACCCCTAATTGTAGTTGTGCAGTGCAATTGTGAGATAAAGAGGAGGGAGGACACTGTGGACAGCCTGCAGGGAAAAAAAAGTCTGTGAAGTGATAGAAGTATGTGGCACTTGTATTCCCTGATTTCTGATATCAGATTTTTGTTTAACAGCAGCACTTTGGTCAAAGACTGCCCCCCCCTCCCTTGGCATTTATTCAGATGAGGCAGCTCACTGCATACAGCTACAAGATTGCAATAAAACAAAGGTAAGAAGGGCAAGGGTCAGCAATAAATAACGTATACATATTGTTAATGGAACATACATTTTAGTGTTTTGCTGCAGTTTACATTGGGGCACAGCCTTTTTAACCCCTTTGCTCCTAGAGCAGACAAGATGCTTAAATGTGAGATAATGTGTGTGAATTATCTGTTTAGGAGGCTTTGTTTAAATGGTAAAGGACCAGATTACAAGCGCTTTACGATATCGCTGGGCCGCGCTAACCATTAGCGCGCAACTTGTTATTACAAGTCCACAGTAAAAGCATGTTAACCAGTGAAGGGTTAGTGTGGCTGACTTCGCTCAAGTGCAACCTATACTTAATGGATATCGTGACCGTGCTAACTTCCACTTATATTACAAGTTGAAATTTATAGTGTGCGCCTGAGCAAATGCAGAAAATGGGCTAGATTTAAGACCTGAAGTAAAGTCTATAATTGTTTTTAAAAGGTTAAAAAGGATATGGCAAAGTGTTTGACCGAGAAGGGCTCCAATGTATTTGTTGGTTGCCAATATTTAAATTGATTGTAAAGTTTAATGAATTACTGCTCACTATCTAAAAATAATCTTAAAAACATGGCACTTTAATTCATAAAAATTTTAAAAGAAGGTTCATTTTTAAAATATTTACCACTGAGTGCTGGTAAACATGCCGACGTTCCTCCGCCTGCATCTCCTACTTTCTTCAGCACATTAATGACAAATCCGGCTTCATCCAATCATTGCGTGCCCCATCTTGGCGTCCAGCTCGTGGGGCACTCAGCAATTGGAGAAAGCCGGATTCATAATCGATCTGCTAGAGAAAGTAGGAGATGCGGGCAGAGGAACGGCGGTGTGTTTACCATAACTCAATTGTAAATATAAAAATTAAAGCGTCTTTCAAAATTTTAATGAATTAAAGTGCCCATGTTTTTAAGATTATTTCTAGTAATTCATTAAATTTACAATCACTTTAAAAAAAACTATTTCAGGGACACTCTGCAGCAGAGCAAGCAAGCAGATTCCTGGAGTATTGACGACTAGGGATGGGCGAATGTTTCTAAAAATTCGATTTTTTTTTTTTTTTTATACATTAGTTCGTTTGAATAGAATTTTGAATGTTTATATAACATTCTAACATTCTATTTTCGAATTTTCGTTTTCGAATTTTTCAATAAAATTCAAAAATATCCGTTAGAATAATAGAATGTTTAGCTATGTATTCATTTAATTTTGAAATGTAACATTCAAATTCAAAATAGTATTTCTAGTCTACAACTGTGTTTAATAAATGTAATATTCAAATTAGAATGCTACATTCGAATGTCACATTCAAATTTGAAATAGTATTTCTAGTCTAATACTGTGTTTTAAATGTAATATTCTAATTCGAATGTGACATTCGAATTCGAATGTCACATTCAAATTTGAAATAGTATTTCTAGTCTAATACTGTGTTTTTTAAATGTAATATTCAATTTCAAATGTGACATTCAAATTTGAATGTGACATTCGAATTTGAAATAGTATTTCTAGTTTACAACTGTGTTTAATAAATTTGATATTCAATTCGAATGTGATATTCGATTAGAATGTGACATTCAAATTCGAAATAGTGTTTCCAGTCTACAGTTGTGTTTTATAAATGTAATAAACGAATTCGAAAGTGACATTCGAATTTGAATGTGACATTCGAAAACTGTAAATACATTTGAAAATCAAATTTTTAAGAATATTTGTTCTTATCAACATTCTATTATGTAAATCGAATTTCTACAATAACATTCGTTCTAACATTCGAATTCGAATATAAACACATTCGTCCATCCCTATTGACGAACTACTGTTCAATAGCTCTGCCCACTCTGTTCTGTTGTAAAAACACACCCATTTGAAAGTAATAGTATAATTTATCCTTATCTATAGCTTATTATACAAATTACAGCTCATTACTCTGGCAACTTGCTAACTGATGGAGAAAAAAAAAGATTTAATTTGAAAGAAGGGTCCCACATAGGGCTTGATTTATCAAGCCTTCTACTCCCCTACGAGTATTTTTCAAGCAACGGTCATTAGGCCGCTGCTTCCTACCCTCTTCTCCACTTCTTAGGTGGAGAATTACAATCTCCCCGGTCTCATTCGATTGACAACTCCTGCCTGCTCATGATTGGCTGTGTTGCACGTGAGAGCAAAATAGCTCTCGCATGCAATGGTAAATTCTGGCAGCGGATTGCTGTCCACCAGAATCGAGCCTGGGCAGACAGGGACAAATATGTACGGCTTTGTCCATCCTCGCTTGATAAATCGAGCCCATAGTCCAGAGGGAAAGACAGGAGCTCACTGAACCCGTTTACTAGTGATAGTCTACTTTTCACAAGGGATTTCATAAGAATTTTGTTTATTTTTATCTATAGTACTAGAATATACTACTTTTTAAAACAAACGTATATACCTATTAGTATAGCCCTATGTTTAAGGCTATCCTAAGAAAAAAGTAATATATAATATGGGTAGATTTTATGGGCCTTTTTGGTTCTTATCTACCGACAAATTCTGTTTCATTAAAACAATTCAAATAAACAATTATTTATCTAGATAACTGCATTTATTTCCTTGGCAATTATTTCACACCACACAAGCATATACATAAATAGTCTCTCTTGCAACTATATTGTTTACATTGGCTACTTTAATAGAAATGAAAATGTCCTATTTTGTGTAAAACATTTAGTTTGGAGAAGTGGAGGTTCCAATGCAATGTATTTAGGCAGCACATTATGTAGCCTCAGGCCTAGGTTTGGGCATTGGCACCTTGACAAGTGCCATTGTCACCTGAACATGACACTAAGCTAAATACTTTTTACACTCAGCAGAATACGCAGTAAAATGGACAGATTACTGTATTTTGAAAGTAATTCATTTTAGACTTAATTAGATTAGTTTTGCTAAGAGATTTATTTTATAACAATTTTTTTTTAAAATGTTATTAGTTTTTTTGTAGTGTATATGACATGACAAGCATACACTGGTATATCACTTGCCTTTCAAAAATGCACTGGTCTGTCTCTTTAGTTTAAGTTTGATGCGTAATAATGCGGTTTATTATTATTATTATTATTATTATTATTATATATATTATTATTATATATTATTATTATATGACATTCTACTTGTTATGAGGGAGGTCCAGGGAACTGTAAGCAACACCTGCTATTGCTAGAGTACCACGTCAGACGCACCCTTCTCAAGACCACCGCTGACCACAGGCTCAGTCCCAATTCACTTCAGGACTGTGAAGTAGCATGAAAAAGAGTGCTCTGTTTACTGTATAATATTTTGTTGGATTGCCACAGCAGCACAGTTTGTGAGTTTAGGTTGCTGGGAGTAAGAGGGGCCAGGGAGGGGAAGCAGCCGGAGACAAGGTTGCTAAGGTTGGACTAACACTGTACTAACAGCAGCAGTCAGACAAGCATGACAGCCAAACAGTCCGCAAGGCTCCAGGACAATCCACTGCACTATATATATATATATATATATATATATATATATATATATATATATATATATGTATATATATATATATATATATATATATATATATATATATATACATATATATATATATATTTAATCCAGTATTTTATAGCTAAAGAAAAATGGTAGAGCTATATGAGATACCATAATTAAAGTAGGGGATTTCAGCACTCAATTTGTAACCCATTTAATTCAATTCCTTAGAAATGTACGGCTGCAGGACAACACAGAATCCAAAAAATGAACTACACATGCACAGATTCAAACACATGCAATTAGTTTATTGCAAGAAGTTGCTAACATAAAAATAAACAGCTAAAAATTGCTTATCATCTCTAAAATGCACCACTGCAGTGGATTTTTAATAAAGTATATCAAGCATAATGATGTGTTATCACAGGTATGTAAAGATCTAGATGCAGCAAACAGACTAGTTTAGAACATGTGATCTACAGGTTACTAACTGATTAAGTACAACAACAAAATCTTTTGCCGATTTCTCTATGATGGTAACAGAACAAAGTCCTTTATAAAGACCATATGAGTCCTTAAATAGAGAAAGTTTGATGTTATATTTAGTAACAATTTGTATCACTTGGTAATCCAGCTGAAGTAAACCTTTTTACAAACATGTGTTCGTTAATTAGTGTTAACCGAGGTGAAAACGTCCTCTAATGTTAACTAGAACTTGGCATTTATACCGCTTGATAGCAGATAGATCATCTTTCAGTGGTGAAAAGCAGAAACAACAAAGCAGACCTGTGTTAGCGTATTGCAGCAAACATCCGGGAAAACAAAGTCACAGTATTATTGGCAAACGGACCGGGACATGAGCCTCCGACATCCTTGTCTCACCTCTCACAACCGCATCTCCCTGCTCACTGGGGACACAGACTTGCAGGTGTACGTTTTGCTTCTGTGTGTAAACCGTATCCAGGCGGTTTATAGGAACCACTTGATTACCGCAAGATCCAGGCTTGCTTCTTCAGTTGAATTTTTGAAATTCCCGGGCAGGCTTAGGCCAGCTGCTTCATTCACAGGTGCAGTGATAGCTGTTTTCAGGAAAGTCGACGCGCGTTTCGCCCCATAATGCTGAGCGAAACAGGGGCCTCGTCAGGACTGTCCGTCTCCTCCTAATTTCAGCCTTTATTTCCAAACCAATGAACTGGGCGGTAGTACTTCAGCCAATCAAATTTGCTATTTACACGCACCCTCTAAAATTCTTAAACCAAACATTCCTGTTTATAGGTTAAATAATTATCTATTTTTTAGGTTGATACAACATGGCCTACATTAAGAAGATGGAACATTTTTTATATTTAGCAACCTCCATACAACAAACAAAAAACCGCACGCGAAAAAACCTTATGCATGTTGCAGTTCAATTAAACTTTATTTCTTTGGTTACCATGCCTAGATGAATGTGCTTCACATAAATCCCATATTAACTTGAATTCTGTAAATTTGAAATGACTTACAGGATAACTACAAAAGTTTCTATAAAGGTGAACTTTGACATATAAACCCACAACTTTAGAAACAAACTGTACGGAAAATGAATGTTATACTTAATGACCTATTTATAAGATTATCTAAAAGTGATACAACTTCTCACTTGTTTATTTTATCTCCAGTTGCAACAAGTAGAGAATTTTAACTTAATGATACAAATCTCTATTTTAGAAAAGATGCATATTTGATCCTTTCGTTTAAGCCTAACGGTGACACCGTATTCAGCATAAAGGTCCATCTTGCTTCCTTTTTTAACAAGCAGTTATCCTCATCTCCACCTCTTCCATTTGTTATTCCTCTGTCAATCCCTATAAATTTCAAAGAATTTACAGAATTCAAGTTAATATGGGATTTATGTGAAGCACATTCATCTAGGCATGGTAACCAAAGAAATAAAGTTTAATTGAACTGCAACATGCATAAGGTTTTTTCGCGTGCGGTTTTTTGTTTGTTGTATGGAGGTTGCTAAATATAAAAAATGTTCCATCTTCTTAATGTAGGCCATGTTGTATCAACCTAAAAAATAGATAATTATTTAACCTATAAACAGGAATGTTTGGTTTAAGAATTTTAGAGGGTGCGTGTAAATAGCAAATTTGATTGGCTGAAGTACTACCGCCCAGTTCATTGGTTTGGAAATAAAGGCTGAAATTAGGAGGAGACGGCTATTTTTGGGAGAAAGGTTTTGCAGGCAGTGGTGCCTTCCGTTTAGGTTCCTGTCTTGTCCCTCCCTTCATCCGTGTCCTAAAGCTTTGGTATTGGTATTCCACAAGTTAGGATGAATCCGTGGACTCGGTACATCTTGCAAAAGAAAACAAAATTTATGCTTACCTGATAAATTTCTTTCTTTTGCGATGTACCGAGTCCACGTCCCGCCCTGTCTATTCAAGACAGATAGTATTTTTTATGTAAACTTCAGTCACCTCTGCACCTTATAGTTTCTCCTTTTCTTCTTTGGCCTTCGGTCGAATGACTGGGGGGTGGAGTTAAGGAGGGAGCTATATAGACAGCTCTGCGGTGGTGCTCTTTTTGCTAATTCCTGTCAGGAAGAACAATATCCCACAAGTTAGGATGAATCCGTGGACTCGGTACATCGCAAAAGAAAGAAATTTATCAGGTAAGCATAAATTTTGTTTTTGACTTGACTACCCCTTTAATTATATCCTCCCCTGAACAGCTCACACATGGGGCTACATGGGGCTACTGCTCTGTATTATCCGCACCCACTGATGGCATTTTATATTTAACCGTTCTGTGAATCTTCCAGAACCACAAGAAGGGGCTTCATATTGCTAGGTTCAATCTCACTATGCTGAGGAATGAACTGGGAAAAGGGGCACTGCCCAAGTCATTAATAGAATGAGAGCTGGTGCACTGCATGACAAAACAATTTGTTTTCATTTTTTTCTTAACCCCTAATTGTAGTTGTGCAGTGCAATTGTGAGATAAAGAGGAGGGAGGACACTGTGGACAGCCTGCAGGGAAAAAAAAGTCTGTGAAGTGATAGAAGTATGTGGCACTTGTATTCCCTGATTTCTGATATCAGATTTTTGTTTAACAGCAGCACTTTGGTCAAAGACTGCCCCCCCCTCCCTTGGCATTTATTCAGATGAGGCAGCTCACTGCATACAGCTACAAGATTGCAATAAAACAAAGGTAAGAAGGGCAAGGGTCAGCAATAAATAACGTATACATATTGTTAATGGAACATACATTTTAGTGTTTTGCTGCAGTTTACATTGGGGCACAGCCTTTTTAACCCCTTTGCTCCTAGAGCAGACAAGATGCTTAAATGTGAGATAATGTGTGTGAATTATCTGTTTAGGAGGCTTTGTTTAAATGGTAAAGGACCAGATTACAAGCGCTTTACGATATCGCTGGGCCGCGCTAACCATTAGCGCGCAACTTGTTATTACAAGTCCACAGTAAAAGCATGTTAACCAGTGAAGGGTTAGTGTGGCTGACTTCGCTCAAGTGCAACCTATACTTAATGGATATCGTGACCGTGCTAACTTCCACTTATATTACAAGTTGAAATTTATAGTGTGCGCCTGAGCAAATGCAGAAAATGGGCTAGATTTAAGACCTGAAGTAAAGTCTATAATTGTTTTTAAAAGGTTAAAAAGGATATGGCAAAGTGTTTGACCGAGAAGGGCTCCAATGTATTTGTTGGTTGCCAATATTTAAATTGATTGTAAAGTTTAATGAATTACTGCTCACTATCTAAAAATAATCTTAAAAACATGGCACTTTAATTCATAAAAATTTTAAAAGAAGGTTCATTTTTAAAATATTTACCACTGAGTGCTGGTAAACATGCCGACGTTCCTCCGCCTGCATCTCCTACTTTCTTCAGCACATTAATGACAAATCCGGCTTCATCCAATCATTGCGTGCCCCATCTTGGCGTCCAGCTCGTGGGGCACTCAGCAATTGGAGAAAGCCGGATTCATAATCGATCTGCTAGAGAAAGTAGGAGATGCGGGCAGAGGAACGGCGGTGTGTTTACCATAACTCAATTGTAAATATAAAAATTAAAGCGTCTTTCAAAATTTTAATGAATTAAAGTGCCCATGTTTTTAAGATTATTTCTAGTAATTCATTAAATTTACAATCACTTTAAAAAAAACTATTTCAGGGACACTCTGCAGCAGAGCAAGCAAGCAGATTCCTGGAGTATTGACGACTAGGGATGGGCGAATGTTTCTAAAAATTCGAATTTTTTTTTTTTTTTATACATTAGTTCGTTTGAATAGAATTTTGAATGTTTATATAACATTCTAACATTCTATTTTCGAATTTTCGTTTTCGAATTTTTCAATAAAATTCAAAAATATCCGTTAGAATAATAGAATGTTTAGCTATGTATTCATTTAATTTTGAAATGTAACATTCAAATTCAAAATAGTATTTCTAGTCTACAACTGTGTTTAATAAATGTAATATTCAAATTAGAATGCTACATTCGAATGTCACATTCAAATTTGAAATAGTATTTCTAGTCTAATACTGTGTTTTAAATGTAATATTCTAATTCGAATGTGACATTCGAATTCGAATGTCACATTCAAATTTGAAATAGTATTTCTAGTCTAATACTGTGTTTTTTAAATGTAATATTCAATTTCAAATGTGACATTCAAATTTGAATGTGACATTCGAATTTGAAATAGTATTTCTAGTTTACAACTGTGTTTAATAAATTTGATATTCAATTCGAATGTGATATTCGATTAGAATGTGACATTCAAATTCGAAATAGTGTTTCCAGTCTACAGTTGTGTTTTATAAATGTAATAAACGAATTCGAAAGTGACATTCGAATTCGAATGTGACATTCGAAAACTGTAAATACATTTGAAAATCAAATTTTTAAGAATATTTGTTCTTATCAACATTCTATTATGTAAATCGAATTTCTACAATAACATTCGTTCTAACATTCGAATTCGAATATAAACACATTCGTCCATCCCTATTGACGAACTACTGTTCAATAGCTCTGCCCACTCTGTTCTGTTGTAAAAACACACCCATTTGAAAGTAATAGTATAATTTATCCTTATCTATAGCTTATTATACAAATTACAGCTCATTACTCTGGCAACTTGCTAACTGATGGAGAAAAAAAAAGATTTAATTTGAAAGAAGGGTCCCACATAGGGCTTGATTTATCAAGCCTTCTACTCCCCTACGAGTATTTTTCAAGCAACGGTCATTAGGCCGCTGCTTCCTACCCTCTTCTCCACTTCTTAGGTGGAGAATTACAATCTCCCCGGTCTCATTCGATTGACAACTCCTGCCTGCTCATGATTGGCTGTGTTGCACGTGAGAGCAAAATAGCTCTCGCATGCAATGGTAAATTCTGGCAGCGGATTGCTGTCCACCAGAATCGAGCCTGGGCAGACAGGGACAAATATGTACGGCTTTGTCCATCCTCGCTTGATAAATCGAGCCCATAGTCCAGAGGGAAAGACAGGAGCTCACTGAACCCGTTTACTAGTGATAGTCTACTTTTCACAAGGGATTTCATAAGAATTTTGTTTATTTTTATCTATAGTACTAGAATATACTACTTTTTAAAACAAACATATATACCTATTAGTATAGCCCTATGTTTAAGGCTATCCTAAGAAAAAAGTAATATATAATATGGGTAGATTTTATGGGCCTTTTTGGTTCTTATCTACCGACAAATTCTGTTTCATTAAAACAATACAAATAAACAATTATTTATCTAGATAACTGCATTTATTTCCTTGGCAATTATTTCACACCACACAAGCATATACATAAATAGTCTCTCTTGCAACTATATTGTTTACATTGGCTACTTTAATAGAAATGAAAATGTCCTATTTTGTGTAAAACATTTAGTTTGGAGAAGTGGAGGTTCCAATGCAATGTATTTAGGCAGCACATTATGTAGCCTCAGGCCTAGGTTTGGGCATTGGCACCTTGACAAGTGCCATTGTCACCTGAACATGACACTAAGCTAAATACTTTTTACACTCAGCAGAATACGCAGTAAAATGGACAGATTACTGTATTTTGAAAGTAATTCATTTTAGACTTAATTAGATTAGTTTTGCTAAGAGATTTATTTTATAACAATTTTTTTTTAAAATGTTATTAGTTTTTTTGTAGTGTATATGACATGACAAGCATACACTGGTATATCACTTGCCTTTCAAAAATGCACTGGTCTGTCTCTTTAGTTTAAGTTTGATGCGTAATAATGCGGTTTATTATTATTATTATTATTATTATTATTATTATTATTATTATATATATTATTATTATATATTATTATTATATGACATTCTACTTGTTATGAGGGAGGTCCAGGGAACTGTAAGCAACACCTGCTATTGCTAGAGTACCACGTCAGACGCACCCTTCTCAAGACCACCGCTGACCACAGGCTCAGTCCCAATTCACTTCAGGACTGTGAAGTAGCATGAAACAGAGTGCTCTGTTTACTGTATAATATTTTGTTGGATTGCCACAGCAGCACAGTTTGTGAGTTTAGGTTGCTGGGAGTAAGAGGGGCCAGGGAGGGGAAGCAGCCGGAGACAAGGTTGCTAAGGTTGGACTAACACTGTACTAACAGCAGCAGTCAGACAAGCATGACAGCCAAACAGTCCGCAAGGCTCCAGGACAATCCACTGCACTATATATATATATATATATATATATATATATATATATATATATATATATATATAAACAAAACCCATCAGTTGTACAGTGTTACCCTCCAATGGTCATCTGCCCGGGTGCCAACATGCAGTCAATATTCCAAAAGAAATGGTCGCACTCTCAGGTCTTTTAGTGAAAAATCGTGGTAAATTTTAATGAAACGTTTTCGGGGTATTCTTCCCCATCATCAGCATAAACATACAGTGCATCAAACAAACTTAAATAGAAGCCTATTGCTCGTTAAACATAAATCAAAAATACCTGTGTGTGAAGATTTCTCAGTGTGGTGGCGCCAAACAGTGTGTGTGTGGACCGCATGTTTGCGTTCCACTATGTGAACCGGAAGTGTTAAGTGCAGTATTGTATCCGGTATCCTCATTTCTATACAAAGCTTATAATGTTATAATATCGATACAAACTTACTGTGTTAATAAATTACGTTACTAAAGTATGTAATAGTGTTTCAAACTCTGTGCCTTTATTGACAGTGTAACTTATTCTACGTATTGTTACAATTGCGTGAATTTATTAAGCCGGTGCCTCCTGCACTGCTCATAGGCTCATATATATATATGTGCATTGTTCCCTATTATCTAAATTACATCTCCCTTACTGTAGTGCTACTATTGTTCGTTATGATGATCTCTGTGACAGGTTCTATAGAGTTCGCTGTCATCTTCTAGTTGTCATAGGAACCATTTGTTCTGCCGGTTCTACTTGGGCGGATGGATCTATTGGTTTACCTAGTTCAGATTTACCACTATTCTATGGCCAGTATGTATTACCTTCATGTCTCACTATTAACATGATTTTTTGGACTTCATTCATTTACATATCACTTGTACTTGTCCTGGAATGTGCTTGTTAGAGGGGCTAAAAGTATTCTCTGGCACTTATTGTATGTAGTATATGTATATCATCTTAAGTATCGTATATGTTTTCCTAGGCTGTCTTTATAGATTATGTAATTGATGCCCTCCTATGGACCTAGATACCAGTAAAGGAAAATAAAATCATCTAACCATTTAGCATGGGTAAAAATACAAAATTATTAGTAAAACATAAGAAATATATAGAAACTAAAAATAAGAAATAGCAACCTAACTGCTGTTGCTACATTACACACTTAGCTCTAGTAATGTATAATTGGTATTGATTTTGTTCTAAATTATATCTATCTCTCTTGTGCCTGTATACACATTACATATATTATATACATCTTAGCTCTCTTAGTATGTATTAGAGAAAGCTATTGTTGCCCTGTTAGTCCATACAGTTACTCCGTGTCAAATTTCTATATAGTGATGTCCATCCTTAATTGAATCTTTGAGTTCATCATAGTTGGACAGTCCTAGTGCAGTGTCCCTATTTTTTGGTGTTGGCACAAACTGACCCTTGGACGTATGGGATGTCATCCTCAATTGGATGGTTGATGTCGTCTCTGTCATGGTTATATATCCATGGTTCCTAGACCTGTGTCTTTTCTGATGTTCCTGTCGGTTATTCTCTGCACGCTAAGATTGTCACCTTAGATTGGTGCAGATGGATCATCTCTGTGTGGTTGCCATGGATTTAAAGGAAGCTCCGTATTTTAAGTCTGCATGAGAACTTGTTGGCAATTGGCATTAATATACCGAGTGATGTTGCATTGGAGGAATCATTACCATGACTCCCCCAACGCCAGGTAGTGCACCCTGCGCTGAATGGTCTACCCCCCAAGAGGCCTGACCCTCAGTGCATTGTCACATATTACTCAAGGTGTAATTGCCATGCCCCAGTATGTGTCTCGGCTTAAATGAGCGCTTTAAAATCCGGAGGTGAGTTTAACCCTCCTGGGGCTACCGTGCCCAATCTATATATCCATTCAGCTTCTCTTCTAAGCAGGGCCTTATTTCTGTCACCACCCCTATCAAGGGGGGGGATATGATCAATCAGGATATATCTGATAGTGGACACCTGGTGTCTCATATCGGCACAGTGTCTGGCCACCGGTTGGTCCGATCCTCCTTGTTCTAATGCCAGCCGTATTGCCCGTCTGTGGTTAGCCATCCTATCGCGGAGTGTTCCGCTCGTCTTGCCCACGTAGAACCGGGCACATGGACAGAATAATAGGTAAACTACAAATGTTGTAGTGCAGGATATTGAGTGCTTGATCTTGAATACTTTATTCGTGTGAGGATGGTGAAAGTTTTTAGTTGTTATGAGACCATTACATGTTGTGCACCCTAGGCACCTGTATGAACCTTTGATGTTAGTATGGGCAGTATCCATGTAACTTGATTTAGGGTCTGTGCGTACCAAGCTGTCCTTAAGGTTAGTTCCCCTCCGGTATGCTACCATTGGTGTCAGGTTGTGCGTGAAGGTCAATTTAGGGTCAGACTGCACTATTGGCCAGTGTTCTCTTAGTATGTTACCAGCTTGTGTGGTGTTAGGTGAAAACGTTGTTGCCATTATTAATTTGTTCAGCTTCTCTGTCAGATTCCCCTTATGTATCAGGCTGTCCTGAGAGTGTGGAAGGACTTGTTTTAGGGTACTGTCAAGTATCTGTTGCTTGTATCCCCGCTGTAAGAATTTGTCTCGCATGAGCTGTAGCTGTGAGACCCCTGTGGCTCTGTTTGAATTATTCCGCATTACTCTAGTCATCTGTGATTTGACTATCCCTTTTAATAGGGCTGGGGGGTGACAGCTTGTTGCACTTAAAATGGAATTTTTATCAGTAGGCTTGCTGTAGAGTGTGGTGCCTAAGGAATTACCATCTATGTAAATAGTGAGGTCTAGGAATTGTATCTCTTTATGGTGGTGCGTGATCTTGAATCTCACTGGTGTAGGGGTATTATTCCATTTCATAAACCACTCTAACAGCGCCTGTTGTCCGCCACGCCACACCATGAACACATCATCGATGTATCTTGCGTAGTAAACAACCTGCGATGTGTCAGTGCTCCATAGGAATTGGTTTTCAAATTGAGACATATATATATTGGCATACGATGGGGCCATGTTGGACCCCATCGCAGTGCCTGTAAGTTGCAAATAAAAAGATGTCTCAAAGCGAAAGTAGTTCCTAGTGAGGCAGTATTCCATTAGTGTCAAAAAATAGTCAATGGGGGGTCCCTCATATAGTGTACTGTCTATGAGGTGTTGTTTGGTAGCCATGAGTCCTGTGTCATGAGGGATGATAGTGTAGAGACTGTTGACATCCAGGGTGACCAGGATGTCTCCAGTCTCCACACGCACATCCCTCATCTTCCTAATGAGGTCATTAGTGTCTGAAATGAATGATCTGACAGTCTTGACAATGGGTTGGAGGAAAATATCTATTACTTGTGCCACTGGCTGTGTAAGTGATTGTACTGCGGAGACTATGGGTCGCCCTGGTGGGTGCTGTAGGGTTTTGTGTATCTTTGGGGTGGTGTATAGTATTGGGATTCTTGGATGTGTTGTAGTGCAGTATTCAAAGAGTTGTTCCGTTAGGTATCCTTGTTCAAATCCTAGTTTAAGGATACCATCCAGTTCTTTCTTGTATTTGACCGTAGGGTCACCTGGTAACTTGCTATAAGTGTTGTTGTCAGTCAATTGCTTAAGTATGTCTTCTTTGTAATCCTCATAGTCCATCAGGACTATTGCCCCACCTTTATCCGCAGGGCGAATGACCAGAGCATGGTCATTTTGTAAGGTTTTAATAGCTGCTCTTTCAGTGTTTGTGAGGTTGTGTCTCCATTTGTTGGACTTATTATGTGTTTCCATATCTTGTGCTACTAGCCTCATAAATGTCTTGGTGCTAGCACTACTGTTTGTTGGCTCAAATGTACTGGGTTTTTTGCACTTATGGATAGGATTAGTAAGTTCTGGTGTTATTGGGGCGTTCTGAAAATATTCTTTAATTTTCATTGTGCGATTCAATTTATACAAGTCCAATTTAAGGTCCATTTCATTAGTTTTATGACTTGGTATAAACGATAGACCTTTATTGAGCATGGAGCTCTCTGCTGCTGTAAGAGCATGCCTACTAAGATTGATCACTATATCCTCCGTCTGTTGCGGCGTGTGGGTCTGTGTCTGTCCCCTTGCCCTCCTAATGTGTGGTCTAGAGTGCCTCCCCCTCCTCTGCGTGACCTCGTGGTAACCCCTAAAAAATGATGATCTGGGGTGGATTGTCCCCTATGTATATATGGGGGATGGTATGGGGGTTGCGTCTGGTATGTATTTGGTGATGTGGGTGTGTGTCTTGTGATGCTAGTGTCTGTTTCTGATGAATCAGCACCACTGGTGTCAACTGTTGTAAATTGTACTCTCCTAGGTCGAAAAGGTCTCCTAGGTCTACCCTCTGATGTACTGGTTAGCCACTTGTAGACTCTACCATTAGTGTAGTCTGCTTTCACAGATTCAAGTTTCCTGTTTTTAAATACTGCTAATTCAGTTTTATATTTATCAACTTGTTGCTGTAATTTGGTGAGCCAGTTTTCCTGCTGATCTGCTGCAAGTGTTTCATTATGTATTTGTTCAAATGCTACTATCTCATTTTTGACCTTGTTAAGTATTGTAGTGACCTCCTCTATTACTAGTAAGATAAGATCTAGGGAGCACTTATTTAATATGTGGCACCACTTCTTTCTAAATTCAGGATTGTCACGACCTATTGTAGGGATATTTTTTACCCTGAAACCCCTAGGGATATGGTTTAACCTGTGATATTCTGAGAGATAACTACCGTGTAGTGTTAGGTCTGTTTCCCGCTTTTTGAGTTTCAATAAGTTATGGTATATATTAACAGGGGTCTCACCAGCCGTCGCTCTGCTGATAGGGGCGAACAGGATTCTTGCCGCATCATCTGGGGTGTATGTGACTGTACCGATCTGGGCCCCACGGGCTTGTGCTCCTACATCCGGATCTTGTTCCATGGTAGTTGTCCCAATGGGAGGAAGGGTCAAAGACGTACGGGGAACTGGTTCCATAACTGCGCTTGCTGTAAGTTGTAGAAATGTTCAGCGTGGATCCCAATATATTGTAGTGTGAGCACTGGAGAAATTCAATACCAAATCCAAAACTATAGTTCACTGAGTGAAAAAATCAGGCTGAGGGGGTACACTTGTATAAGAATATCAAAACCCATCAGTTGTACAGTGTTACCCTCCAATGGTCATCTGCCCGGGTGCCAACATGCAGTCAATATTCCAAAAGAAATGGTCGCACTCTCAGGTCTTTTAGTGAAAAATCGTGGTAAATTTTAATGAAACGTTTTCGGGGTATTCTTCCCCATCATCAGCATAAACATACAGTGCATCAAACAAACTTAAATAGAAGCCTATTGCTCGTTAAACATAAATCAAAAATACCTGTGTGTGAAGATTTCTCAGTGTGGTGGCGCCAAACAGTGTGTGTGTGGACCGCATGTTTGCGTTCCACTATGTGAACCGGAAGTGTTAAGTGCAGTATTGTATCCGGTATCCTCATTTCTATACAAAGCTTATAATGTTATAATATCGATACAAACTTACTGTGTTAATAAATTACGTTACTAAAGTATGTAATAGTGTTTCAAACTCTGTGCCTTTATTGACAGTGTAACTTATTCTACGTATTGTTACAATTGCGTGAATTTATTAAGCCGGTGCCTCCTGCACTGCTCATAGGCTCATATATATATATGTGCATTGTTCCCTATTATCTAAATTACATCTCCCTTACTGTAGTGCTACTATTGTTCGTTATGATGATCTCTGTGACAGGTTCTATAGAGTTCGCTGTCATCTTCTAGTTGTCATAGGAACCATTTGTTCTGCCGGTTCTACTTGGGCGGATGGATCTATTGGTTTACCTAGTTCAGATTTACCACTATTCTATGGCCAGTATGTATTACCTTCATGTCTCACTATTAACATGATTTTTTGGACTTCATTCATTTACATATCACTTGTACTTGTCCTGGAATGTGCTTGTTAGAGGGGCTAAAAGTATTCTCTGGCACTTATTGTATGTAGTATATGTATATCATCTTAAGTATCGTATATGTTTTCCTAGGCTGTCTTTATAGATTATGTAATTGATGCCCTCCTATGGACCTAGATACCAGTAAAGGAAAATAAAATCATCTAACCATTTAGCATGGGTAAAAATACAAAATTATTAGTAAAACATAAGAAATATATAGAAACTAAAAATAAGAAATAGCAACCTAACTGCTGTTGCTACATTACACACTTAGCTCTAGTAATGTATAATTGGTATTGATTTTGTTCTAAATTATATCTATCTCTCTTGTGCCTGTATACACATTACATATATTATATACATCTTAGCTCTCTTAGTATGTATTAGAGAAAGCTATTGTTGCCCTGTTAGTCCATACAGTTACTCCGTGTCAAATTTCTATATAGTGATGTCCATCCTTAATTGAATCTTTGAGTTCATCATAGTTGGACAGTCCTAGTGCAGTGTCCCTATTTTTTGGTGTTGGCACAAACTGACCCTTGGACGTATGGGATGTCATCCTCAATTGGATGGTTGATGTCGTCTCTGTCATGGTTATATATCCATGGTTCCTAGACCTGTGTCTTTTCTGATGTTCCTGTCGGTTATTCTCTGCACGCTAAGATTGTCACCTTAGATTGGTGCAGATGGATCATCTCTGTGTGGTTGCCATGGATTTAAAGGAAGCTCCGTATTTTAAGTCTGCATGAGAACTTGTTGATAGGGGTGGTGACAGAAATAAGGCCCTGCTTAGAAGAGAAGCTGAATGGATATATAGATTGGGCACGGTAGCCCCAGGAGGGTTAAACTCACCTCCGGATTTTAAAGCGCTCATTTAAGCCGAGACACATACTGGGGCATGGCAATTACACCTTGAGTAATATGTGACAATGCACTGAGGGTCAGGCCTCTTGGGGGGTAGACCATTCAGCGCAGGGTGCACTACCTGGCGTTGGGGGAGTCATGGTAATGATTCCTCCAATGCAACATCACTCGGTATATTAATGCCAATTGCCAACAAGTTCTCATGCAGACTTAAAATACGGAGCTTCCTTTAAATCCATGGCAACCACACAGAGATGATCCATCTGCACCAATCTAAGGTGACAATCTTAGCGTGCAGAGAATAACCGACAGGAACATCAGAAAAGACACAGGTCTAGGAACCATGGATATATAACCATGACAGAGACGACATCAACCATCCAATTGAGGATGACATCCCATACGTCCAAGGGTCAGTTTGTGCCAACACCAAAAAATAGGGACACTGCACTAGGACTGTCCAACTATGATGAACTCAAAGATTCAATTAAGGATGGACATCACTATATAGAAATTTGACACGGAGTAACTGTATGGACTAACAGGGCAACAATAGCTTTCTCTAATACATACTAAGAGAGCTAAGATGTATATAATATATGTAATGTGTATACAGGCACAAGAGAGATAGATATAATTTAGAACAAAATCAATACCAATTATACATTACTAGAGCTAAGTGTGTAATGTAGCAACAGCAGTTAGGTTGCTATTTCTTATTTTTAGTTTCTATATATTTCTTATGTTTTACTAATAATTTTGTATTTTTACCCATGCTAAATGGTTAGATGATTTTATTTTCCTTTACTGGTATCTAGGTCCATAGGAGGGCATCAATTACATAATCTATAAAGACAGCCTAGGAAAACATATACGATACTTAAGATGATATACATATACTACATACAATAAGTGCCAGAGAATACTTTTAGCCCCTCTAACAAGCACATTCCAGGACAAGTACAAGTGATATGTAAATGAATGAAGTCCAAAAAATCATGTTAATAGTGAGACATGAAGGTAATACATACTGGCCATAGAATAGTGGTAAATCTGAACTAGGTAAACCAATAGATCCATCCGCCCAAGTAGAACCGGCAGAACAAATGGTTCCTATGACAACTAGAAGATGACAGCGAACTCTATAGAACCTGTCACAGAGATCATCATAACGAACAATAGTAGCACTACAGTAAGGGAGATGTAATTTAGATAATAGGGAACAATGCACATATATATATATGAGCCTATGAGCAGTGCAGGAGGCACCGGCTTAATAAATTCACGCAATTGTAACAATACGTAGAATAAGTTACACTGTCAATAAAGGCACAGAGTTTGAAACACTATTACATACTTTAGTAACGTAATTTATTAACACAGTAAGTTTGTATCGATATTATAACATTATAAGCTTTGTATAGAAATGAGGATACCGGATACAATACTGCACTTAACACTTCCGGTTCACATAGTGGAACGCAAACATGCGGTCCACACACACACTGTTTGGCGCCACCACACTGAGAAATCTTCACACACAGGTATTTTTGATTTATGTTTAACGAGCAATAGGCTTCTATTTAAGTTTGTTTGATGCACTGTATGTTTATGCTGATGATGGGGAAGAATACCCCGAAAACGTTTCATTAAAATTTACCACGATTTTTCACTAAAAGACCTGAGAGTGCGACCATTTCTTTTGGAATATATATATATATATGTATATATATATATATATATATATATATATACATATATATATATATATTTAATCCAGTATTTTATAGCTAAAGAAAAATGGTAGAGCTATATGAGATACCATAATTAAAGTAGGGGATTTCAGCACTCAATTTGTAACCCATTTAATTCAATTCCTTAGAAATGTACGGCTGCAGGACAACACAGAATCCAAAAAATGAACTACACATGCACAGATTCAAACACATGCAATTAGTTTATTGCAAGAAGTTGCTAACATAAAAATAAACAGCTAAAAATTGCTTATCATCTCTAAAATGCACCACTGCAGTGGATTTTTAATAAAGTATATCAAGCATAATGATGTGTTATCACAGGTATGTAAAGATCTAGATGCAGCAAACAGACTAGTTTAGAACATGTGATCTACAGGTTACTAACTGATTAAGTACAACAACAAAATCTTTTGCCGATTTCTCTATGATGGTAACAGAACAAAGTCCTTTATAAAGACCATATGAGTCCTTAAATAGAGAAAGTTTGATGTTATATTTAGTAACAATTTGTATCACTTGGTAATCCAGCTGAAGTAAACCTTTTTACAAACATGTGTTCGTTAATTAGTGTTAACCGAGGTGAAAACGTCCTCTAATGTTAACTAGAACTTGGCATTTATACCGCTTGATAGCAGATAGATCATCTTTCAGTGGTGAAAAGCAGAAACAACAAAGCAGACCTGTGTTAGCGTATTGCAGCAAACATCCGGGAAAACAAAGTCACAGTATTATTGGCAAACGGACCGGGACATGAGCCTCCGACATCCTTGTCTCACCTCTCACAACCGCATCTCCCTGCTCACTGGGGACACAGACTTGCAGGTGTACGTTTTGCTTCTGTGTGTAAACCGTATCCAGGCGGTTTATAGGAACCACTTGATTACCGCAAGATCCAGGCTTGCTTCTTCAGTTGAATTTTTGAAATTCCCGGGCAGGCTTAGGCCAGCTGCTTCATTCACAGGTGCAGTGATAGCTGTTTTCAGGAAAGTCGACGCGCGTTTCGCCCCATAATGCTGAGCGAAACAGGGGCCTCGTCAGGACTGTCCGTCTCCTCCTAATTTCAGCCTTTATTTCCAAACCAATGAACTGGGCGGTAGTACTTCAGCCAATCAAATTTGCTATTTACACGCACCCTCTAAAATTCTTAAACCAAACATTCCTGTTTATAGGTTAAATAATTATCTATTTTTTAGGTTGATACAACATGGCCTACATTAAGAAGATGGAACATTTTTTATATTTAGCAACCTCCATACAACAAACAAAAAACCGCACGCGAAAAAACCTTATGCATGTTGCAGTTCAATTAAACTTTATTTCTTTGGTTACCATGCCTAGATGAATGTGCTTCACATAAATCCCATATTAACTTGAATTCTGTAAATTTGAAATGACTTACAGGATAACTACAAAAGTTTCTATAAAGGTGAACTTTGACATATAAACCCACAACTTTAGAAACAAACTGTACGGAAAATGAATGTTATACTTAATGACCTATTTATAAGATTATCTAAAAGTGATACAACTTCTCACTTGTTTATTTTATCTCCAGTTGCAACAAGTAGAGAATTTTAACTTAATGATACAAATCTCTATTTTAGAAAAGATGCATATTCGATCCTTTCGTTTAAGCCTAACGGTGACACCGTATTCAGCATAAAGGTCCATCTTGCTTCCTTTTTTAACAAGCAGTTATCCTCATCTCCACCTCTTCCATTTGTTATTCCTCTGTCAATCCCTATAAATTTCAAAGAAACAGTACTACTATTATGGATCTCCTTGAAATGACGAGCCACACTTGTGTCTCTTCCGTAGAGGATGTCATCTCTGTGCTCCTGTACCCTGTCCTTGAACAAACGTTTTGTTTTACCCACATAGAACAGGGGACAGGAGCACCCCAAAAGATAAACAACCCCCACTGAGTTAAAGTTCGAAAAACATCTAATAGTATAGTTTTTACCTGTATTGGCTGAAAATGTTTTGCTTTTTGGCAAATAGGGACAATAGACACAATGTCCACAAGGAAAGCTTCCTTTCACTTGTTTTTTAGTTAACCAGTTAGTACCTGGTTCTGACCGAGTAAATCTGCTTCTAACTAATTTATCTTTAAGATTAGGCGATTTTTTTGCGGTCAATAGAGGTCTATTTCCTACCTTATCAGCTATTTTGTCATCTAAGGTTAAAAAATGCCAATTTTGAGATAGAATATTTCTTATACTTTGCCATTGGCAATTAAATGTAGTAATGAATCTGATGTTATTCTCAGTTTTTGTTTCTTTTTGGTTATACAAAAGGTCTTGACGGTTCAATTTACTTACTTTGTTTAAGGTTTTTTTCACTAGGTTATGAGAATAACCTCTTTCAATGAAACGTTTACACATTTTCTCAGCATGATAATTAAATTTAGTATTAGAAGAACAATTTCTCTTTAATCTCAAGAGTTGGCCATATGGAATGCCTTTTTTCAAGGGCTCTGGATGCCCACTTGAGGCTTCCAACAGATTGTTTGTTGCCGTTTCTTTACGAAAATTTTCAGTTGAGATGCGGCTTCCTTCTTTTTTAATACAAATGTCTAAAAAGGGTAATTCCTTATTGCTAAAGGTATAAGTTAGAAAAATGTTACGATCATTTTTATTTAACTCAGAAATGAAGTCATGTAGGCAAGTCAGGGGGCCATCCCATAGGATAAAGATGTCATCCACAAATCTAATCCATAGGGACACATGGGAGTCAAACGTCTCACTATATTGATCAAAGACATCTAACTCCCATGCTCCCAGATGGAGACACGCATAAGTTGGCGCACATACTGCACCCATAGCTGCCCCCCTGACCTGCCTATATACTGAGCCATCAAACTGAAAAACATTGTTTTCAAGAATGAAATGAAGAAGTTTTATGACAAAGGTTGTATGCATGTCACTGTTTAATCCCCTACTTTCTAGAAAAAGTTTACAGGCACTAATTCCTTTCTCATGTGGTATAGATGAATAAAGACTTTCTACATCTAAAGAGACTAGGATAGTGTCAGGGGAAACAGTCAGGTCGTCTAATTTCCTCAGGAGGTCTGGAGTGTCTTTTACATACGAGGGAAGTGATAAAAGGAAGGGTCTCAGGAAGAAGTCTACATATTGTCCAATGTGTTCGCTGATGCCGCCAATCCCAGACACAATGGGTCGCCCTGGGGGATGTGTCATATTTTTATGAATTTTAGGGATAATGTAAAATGTTGGCATAACCGGACACACTGGATTCATGAATTTGAACTCGTCTGGAGAGATCAGACCTTCCATTTTGGCCTCTTGTAAAATTCTACTTAATTTTGATTTCATTTGGTTAATAGGATTTCTAGGGAGTTTCTCATATTGCAATTTGTCTGATAACTGTCTTTTGACTTCGTTCAGGTAAAAAGACTCATCTAATAGAACCAAATTTCCGCCCTTGTCGGCTGGCTTAAAAATTACCCCTTTTGCAGAATTCAGCTCTTTTAAAGCTTGTCTCTGTTTTGCTGTTAGATTATCTGCCCATATCCAGTCATCTGGCAATTTATGGATTTGTTTTTCTACAGATTTTACAAACAGTGACACAGCTGGAACCTGTGCTATAGAGGGCATAAAAGTCGATTTCAATTTGAAATTGGTTCTAAAAACAGAATTCAATCTAATAGTGGATTCACTCTCTTCATTTTCTGACAAGAATGATGTTAAAATTTTTAGAGTCTCCTCATCTTTTTGTTGCTCAGAGCGCTGAAACATAGTATAATGTAGCACTATTTTTCTGGCAAACAAGTGAAGATCCTTGATTAGATCAAATTTGTTTAATTTATTTGTGGGACAAAAGGATAAACCTTTCTTTAATACTTCAATATGAGTCAAATTTAAACTGAACGAAGAAAGATTAATTATCTGCAATTCATCTGTGGCTGTATTCGGGACTAGTAACCCTGATAGGGTCGTCTGCGTGGTCTCCCTCTGCTCCTGTACCCTTGTCTCAAATTCTCTCCTCTCCCTCTCTGTTGTCGTTGGGGATACCTCCGCTCTACTAGGTTCAAATTTCTGTTCCCTCCACCTCTTCCTCCTACCCCCCCTCCTTCTTCTCCTCTTTGTTCTGAACTCTGAGACCCCGGTGTTCCATCGTTTTTTGACGCCCTTTCTGAATCAGTTTCAATATCAGACATGTCAGTACCTGAGTCATATGATCCTCTATCAAACTTATAAACATAAACCTTTTTATTCACATAATCCTCTTGGTCTCTGTGTAATTTTCTACATTTCCTCAACTTAATATCTGCTTGCAATTTAGAAATATTTGTTTTCATTTCCTCATTCAATTTGCCAAAGTTGGGGTCATTGTCAAATTTATTTACCACCTCCAAAGCTTTCTCAACATCATCTTTTAATTTTTCTAATCTTTTGTCATTCCTTTTTATAAGCATTTCAATCATACTTAGGGCACATGTTGATAGTTTCTCATTCCATTCATCCAGGAACTCCAAACCACCTTCTTCCTCTCTTGCATTAAAGCCTGGGTCTAAGAATAACCGTAGACCTCTTGGCACAATCTTTTTTTCTACATAGTTGGCTAGACTAGAATTTTCAGCTCTAACTTTTACTTGTTTTGCAATGCAATTCTTATATTTTTTGAAAGCATTATACACATTTGTTTCCAAATCACCACTCTCTAAGTTAGTATTAGTTAGAGATTCTTTTAACTCAGCTTCCCATAATTCATCTGAGAGGGTAAAGGCCATGTTTAATTGGATTCTATGTTCCCCCACAGTCAGTACATAAATGGGTTAATATTTAACAAACTTAATTGTTTTCAGTTTCTCTATTCCACCGAATGGAGTATATGTAGAATCCTCTATCTTACTCCTAAATACAAATAAATTTACAAAAGTGTGGAAGAAAAACATAAAGTCCAGAACCTATCTTAATACAAAGACACAGGAATTTTATTCCGGTAATTTATATATATATATATGTATCTCGAATGACTTAGGGTCGGCTAAAATCAGACGTGGTGCAGACCCCTAAAATTTAAATTTAATCCAGTATTTTATAGATAAAGAAAAATGGTAGAGCTATATGAGATACCATAATTAAAGTAGGGGATTTCAGCACTCAATTTGTAACCCATTTAATTCAATTCCTTAGAAATGTACGGCTGCAGGACAACACAGAATCCAAAAAATTAACTACACATGCACAGATTCAAACACATGCAATTAATTTATTGCAAGAAGTTGCTAACATAAAAATAAACAGCTAAAAATTGCTTATCATCTCTAAAATGCACCACTGCAGTGGATTTTTAATAAAGTATATCAAGCATAATGATGTGTTATCACAGGTATGTAAAGATCTAGATGCAGCAAACAGACTAGTTTAGAACATGTGATCTACAGGTTACTAACTGATTAAGTACAACAACAAAATCTTTTGCCAATTTCTCTATGATGGTAACAGAACAAAGTCCTTTATAAAGACCATATGAGTCCTTAAATAGAGAAAGTTTGATGTTATATTTAGTAACAATTTGTATCACTTGGTAATCCAGCTGAAGTAAACCTTTTTACAAACATGTGTTCGTTAATTAGTGTTAACCGAGGTGAAAACGTCCTCTAATGTTAACTAGAACTTGGCATTTATACCGCTTGATAGCAGATAGATCATCTTTCAGTGGTGAAAAGCAGAAACAACAAAGCAGACCTGTGTTAGCGTATTGCAGCAAACATCCGGGAAAACAAAGTCACAGTATTATTGGCAAACGGACCGGGACATGAGCCTCCGACATCCTTGTCTCACCTCTCACAACCGCGTCTCCCTGCTCACTGGGGACACAGACTTGCAGGTGTACGTTTTGCTTCTGTGTGTAAACCGTATCCAGGCGGTTTATAGGAACCACTTGATTACCGCAAGATCCAGGCTTGCTTCTTCAGTTGAATTTTTGAAATTCCCGGGCAGGCTTAGGCCAGCTGCTTCATTCACAGGTGCAGTGATAGCTGTTTTCAGGAAAGTCGACGCGCGTTTCGCCCCATAATGCTGAGCGAAACAGGGGCCTCGTCAGGACTGTCCGTCTCCTCCTAATTTCAGCCTTTATTTCCAAACCAATGAACTGGGCGGTAGTACTTCAGCCAATCAAATTTGCTATTTACACGCACCCTCTAAAATTCTTAAACCAAACATTCCTGTTTATAGGTTAAATAATTATCTATTTTTTAGGTTGATACAACATGGCCTACATTAAGAAGATGGAACATTTTTTATATTTAGCAACCTCCATACAACAAACAAAAAACCGCACGCGAAAAAACCTTATGCATGTTGCAGTTCAATTAAACTTTATTTCTTTGGTTACCATGCCTAGATGAATGTGCTTCACATAAATCCCATATTAACTTGAATTCTGTAAATTCTTTGAAATTTATAGGGATTGACAGAGGAATAACAAATGGAAGAGGTGGAGATGAGGATAACTGCTTGTTAAAAAAGGAAGCAAGATGGACCTTTATGCTGAATACGGTGTCACCGTTAGGCTTAAACGAAAGGATCAAATATGCATCTTTTCTAAAATAGAGATTTGTATCATTAAGTTAAAATTCTCTACTTGTTGCAACTGGAGATAAAATAAACAAGTGAGAAGTTGTATCACTTTTAGATAATCTTATAAATAGGTCATTAAGTATAACATTCATTTTCCGTACAGTTTGTTTCTAAAGTTGTGGGTTTATATGTCAAAGTTCACCTTTATAGAAACTTTTGTAGTTATCCTGTAAGTCATTTCAAATTTACAGAATTCAAGTTAATATGGGATTTATGTGAAGCACATTCATCTAGGCATGGTAACCAAAGAAATAAAGTTTAATTGAACTGCAACATGCATAAGGTTTTTTCGCGTGCGGTTTTTTGTTTGTTGTATGGAGGTTGCTAAATATAAAAAATGTTCCATCTTCTTAATGTAGGCCATGTTGTATCAATCTAAAAAATAGATAATTATTTAACCTATAAACAGGAATGTTTGGTTTAAGAATTTTAGAGGGTGCGTGTAAATAGCAAATTTGATTGGCTGAAGTACTACCGCCCAGTTCATTGGTTTGGAAATAAAGGCTGAAATTAGGAGGAGATGGACAGTCCTGACGAGGCCCCTGTTTCGCTCAGCATTATGGGGCGAAACGCGCGTCGACTTTCCTGAAAACAACTATCACTGCACCTGTGAATGAAGCAGCTGGCCTAAGCCTGCCCGGGAATTTCAAAAATTCAACTGAAGAAGCAAGCCTGGATCTTGCGGTAATCAAGTGGTTCCTATAAACCGCCTGGATACGGTTTACACACAGAAGCAAAACGTACACCTGCAAGTCTGTGTCCCCAGTGAGCAGGGAGACGCGGTTGTGAGAGGTGAGACAAGGATGTCGGAGGCTCATGTCCCGGTCCGTTTGCCAATAATACTGTGACTTTGTTTTCCCGGATGTTTGCTGCAATACGCTAACACAGGTCTGCTTTGTTGTTTCTGCTTTTCACCACTGAAAGATGATCTATCTGCTATCAAGCGGTATAAATGCCAAGTTCTAGTTAACATTAGAGGACGTTTTCACCTCGGTTAACACTAATTAACGAACACATGTTTGTAAAAAGGTTTACTTCAGCTGGATTACCAAGTGATACAAATTGTTACTAAATATAACATCAAACTTTCTCTATTTAAGGACTCATATTTTCTTTATAAAGGACTTTGTTCTGTTACCATCATAGAGAAATCGGCAAAAGATTTTGTTGTTGTACTTAATCAGTTAGTAACCTGTAGATCACATGTTCTAAACTAGTCTGTTTGCTGCATCTAGATCTTTACATACCTGTGATAACACATCATTATGCTTGATATACTTTATTAAAAATCCACTGCAGTGGTGCATTTTAGAGATGATAAGCAATTTTTAGCTGTTTATTTTTATGTTAGCAACTTCTTGCAATAAACTAATTGCATGTGTTTGAATCTGTGCATGTGTAGTTCATTTTTTGGATTCTGTGTTGTCCTGCAGCCGTACATTTCTAAGGAATTGAATTAAATGGGTTACAATTGAGTGCTGAAATCCCCTACTTTAATTATGGTATCTCATATAGCTCTACCATTTTTCTTTATCTATAAAATACTGGATTAAATTTAAATTTTAGGGGTCTGCACCACGTCTGATTTTAGCTGACCCTAAGTCATTCGAGATACATATATATATATAAATTACCGGAATAAAATTCCTGTGTCTTTGTATTAAGATAGGTTCTGGACTTTATGTTTTTCTTCCACACTTTTGTAAATTTATATATATATATATATATATGTATGTATGTATGTATGTGTGTGTGTGTGTGTATATATGTGTATTTATGTATTAATATGTATGTGCACACATAAACACATACATACACATATAGAGACATAAATATATATATATATATATATATTAGGGCTGTACGATTAATCGCAGATGCAATTTAAAACCACGATTAACCGCTGCGATTTAAAAACCCACGAGAGTACGCAATTTTCTGGATTTTTTTTTCTCGTTTCTGCATGAAAACAGAGGCGGAGTCCTCCAGGCTTCCATTGTATGAGGGAGGATAAGAGGCGGACCTGTGGGCGGACCTGAGAATGCTTGCAAAATGGCCATTATTGCAGAGTGTGTGGGAGCAGCGGCAGAAACAACAGCCCTTTATCTGGTAGTGGTGTGGGGGTGGTCAAGCGGTGGTGTGGCGGTGGGACATGCGCTCAAAGTTGTGAGCAATAAAGTCAGTAGTAGTGTACAAAAACTTTAAAGTGCCTTTTTTTTTAAATTAACTTCTGTGACACATAACATTGATTCCATTCCTTGTCTGGGTCAATTTTAATTATATATGTTCATGTTCAGTTGCTTGTAGGATGGTCGAATATTAAATAATATATTCAATATATTGATATAATATAAATAAATACTAGATAGATGATAGCTGATAATATTAGATAGATACTTAGATAGATGATAATTATTATATATTTAATATATAATTGAGTTGAGTGTAGATAGATCATCAATCATCATACACAGTGGTCCAGTGCACAACAATATCTATTCTTAAGTTTGGTATTTTTTACACGTTACCTTTGCCCTTATTATATCAGTTTGCAGTCCAGTAGTGTACCATACCACAAATATTTATTTCTAATTAATATCAAAAATGATCTATTCTAATCTGGACCCATGACCACGCGGGAGGCCCGGGTTCGATTCCCGGCCAATGCATGTACAGTGTTTTTAAAATTCTCTGCACATTACAAAGTGCTTATTCACACCTTTTTTTAAAACGAATACAACCTTCTTTAGTCTAGTACTGCTTTCTGGCTAATGTAGTAATAACCTTCTACTATTTTGATATACTTTTAGACTGAAGCAGCATCTAAACTCACGCATGTCATTAGTGGTAGACTTCTCGCTTCCCTCCTAGGAGGCCCCGATTCAATTCCTGGTCAACGCATGCGCTATGATTTTTGAAATGTTCTGCCTAGAACATAGAAATGTATCTGACCTTTCATGATTGAAAAGGAACGCCCAACGTGGGGCTCAAACCCACGACCCGAAGATTAAGAGTCTCATGCTCAACCAACTGAGCTAGCCAGGCAAATGTCTAGTACTGTTAGTATAACATACTTTTAGACGGAAGCAACAAAGAGCGGCTAAATAGATGCATGGCATTGGTGGTTCAGTGGTAGAATTCTCGCCTGCCATGCGGGAGGCCCGGGTTTGATTCCCGGTCAATGCATGTACAGTGTTTTAAAAATTCTCTGCACTTTACGAAGTGCTTATTCCCACCTTTTTTTAAAACGAATACAGAGAGAGAGAGAAATGAAATGAAAAAATGAAGAATCATACTTTTGTTTTCCTATTTTTTAGGACTTCTATCATATGTCAGAATTAGATGTCATTGTCAAGTTAATAAATAATCTAGTAAATTCATGATAAAAGATTCAGGAGATTTAGGAAAACTCTTTCTAAATTATATTCAGGAAATTAAAGGTGCATTATCTCGTAATTCTGATCAAGATTGTTTTTTCCAAGCCTGATGTAGGCTTAGTACATCGGAGAAATGCAGAAGAGAGGAATAGGAAAATGGCAACCCATGATTGAAAAGGAACGCCCAACGTGGGGCTCGAACCCACGACCCTGAGATTAAGAGTCTCATGCTCTACCGACTGAGCTAGCCGGGAAACTGGCTAGTATTGCTTTCTGGCATTTTCTGGCATTTTCTGGCATTTTCTGGCATTTTCTGGCTAATGTAGTAATAACCTTCTACTATTTTGATATACTTTTAGACTGAAGCAGGATCTAAACTCATGCATGTCATTGATGGTAGATGCATGGCATTGGTGCTTCAGTGGTACAATTCTCGCCTGCCACGCGGGAGGCCCGGGTTCGATTCCCGGCTAATGCATGTACAGTGTTTTAAAAATTCTCTGCACATTACGAAGTGCTTATTCCCACCTTTTTTTAAAATGAATACAACCTTCTTTACAACTCTGAATTTGCACATATCGAACAAAACTATAAACAAGTCTAACATACTTTTAGCAGGGAGCAGCAAAGAGCAGCAAAATAGATATAAGGCATTGGTGGTTCAGTGGTAGAATTCTCGCCTGCCACGCGGGAGGCCCCGCAATGTTTTTAAAATTCTCTGCACATTACTAAGTGCTTATTCCCACCTTACTTTGAAAGAAATACAACCTTCTTTACAACTACAAATTTGCACATATCAAACAAAACCATAGCACAAATGATAGCCAAAAGTTTTGAAAACATTACAGTTAAACAAAGCTCAAATTAAAAAAACAGCCAGGTACAAAACTGAAATTGTACTAGCAACAATTGGTTTAACACTAGAAAACTATTCAGCCAAAAATGTCACACTCAATATCTTTTTTATGTGGATACAAATATCAAAGAGTTCATTTGTTGCACCAACATCAATTGATTCCCAATCATTTTATGTATTTCAATATGGAGAGAGAGAGAACAGTTTAGAAATGAAAAAATGAAGAATCATACTTTTGTTTTCCTATTTTTTAGGACTTCTATCATATGTCAGAATTAGATATCATTGTCAATTTAATAAAGAATCTAGTAAATTCATGATAAAAGATTCAGGAGATTTAGGAAAACTCTTTCTAAATTATATTCAGGAAATTAAAAGTGCATAATCTCGTAATTGTGATCTAGATTGTTTTTTCCATTCCTGATGTAGGCTTAGTACATCGGAGAAATGCAGAAGAGAGGAATAGGAAAATGGCAACCCATGATTGAAAAGGAACGCCCAACGTGGGGCTCGAACCCATGACCCTGAGATTAATAGTCTCATGCTCTACTGACTGAGCTAGCTGGGCAACAGTCTAGTACTGCTTTCTGGCGTTTTCTGGCTAATGTAGTAATAACCTTCTACTATTTTTATATTCTTTTAGACTGAAGCAGCATCTAAACTTACGCATGTCATTGGTGGTAGACCTCTCGCTTCCCTCCTAGGAGGCCCGGATTCAATTCCTGGTCAACGCATGCGCTATGATTTTTGAAATGTTCTGCCTAGAACATAGAAATGTATCTGACCTTTCATGATTGAAAAGAAATGCCCAATGTGGGGCTCAAACCCACGACCCTGAGATTAAGAGTCTCATGCTCAATAGACTGAGCTAGACGGGTAACTATCTTGGGATCTTTGAAAATGGTTTCCAGGTCAATTAGTAATAATTTTCTACAAGTGTAACATACTTTTAGACGGAAGCAACAAAGAGCGGCAAAATAGACGCAAAATAGACGCAAAATAGACGCAAAATAGACGCAAAATAGACGCAAAATAGACGCAAAATAGACGCATGGCATTGGTGGTTCAGTGGTAGAGTTCTCACCTGCCACGCGGGAGGCCCGGGTTCGATTCCCAGCTAATGCATGTACAGTCTTTTAAAAATTCTCTGCACATTACGAAGTGCTTGTTCCCACTTTTTTTTTTAAATGAATACAACCTTCTTTACAACTCCGAATTTGCACATATCGAACAAAACTATAAACAAGTCTAACATACTTTTAGAAGGGAGCAGCAAAGAGCAGCAAAGAGCAGCAAAGAGCAGCAACATAGAAATAAGGCATTAGTGGTTCAGTGGTAGAATTCTCGTCTGCCACGCGGGAGGCCTGGGTTCGATTCCCAACCAATTCATATGCAATGTGGTAAAATTCTCTGCATGTTACTAAGTGCTTATTCCCACCTTACTTTGAAAGAAATACAAACTTCTTTACAACTACAAATTTGCACATATCAAACAAAACCATAGCACAAATGATTTTGAAAACATTACAGTTAAATAAAGCTCAAATTAAAAAAACAGCCAGGTACAAAACTGAAATTGTACTAGCAACAATTGGTTTAACACTAGAAAACTATTCAGCCAAAAATGTCACACTCAATATCTTTTTTATGTGGAATCTGAAAATGGCAACCCATGATTGAAAAGGAACGCCCAACGTGGGGCTCAAACCCACGACCCTGAGATTAAGAGTCTCATGCTCTACTGACTGAGCTATCCGGGCAACTGCTTTGGGAACTTTGCTAACGGTTTCCAGGTCAATTAGTAATAATTTTCTACAAGTATAACATACTTAAAGACGGAAGCAACAAAGAGCGGCAAAATAGACGCATGGCATTGGTGGTTCAGTGGTAGAATTCTCACCTGCCACGCGGGAGGCCCGGGTTCGATTCCCGGCTAATGCATGTACAGTGTTTTAAAAATTCTCTGAACATTACTGTCGTGAGTGAGCTCGTCTCAGGTGCAGTAATAAAGAGGTCCAGACCAGATATTTATCAAACAAGGGCTCACCTCAGGAGAGGTAATCTTTATTACACTGTTGCAACAGTGTCCCAGCACAAAAAAACAGTAACGCAAGACTAACACAATTTCATATACATGCATTTTTATACTATTACAGTAACTTACAAAGCAGAGAGCTAATTGGCTGATAATGATTGGCCAATAAATCTCACGTGATTAGTGGTTACTAGGAAAGGGAAAAAAAAACAGGTCCTCTATGTTAAAATTTGGGAGATATGTTTTCTTGGAATGTGACCAGAGGCTAGTTGGCTAATTGGATTGAGAAGTTGATACTGTACAGAGAAGCCTTGGATTTTACCTTGAGTTTCAGATTTTTAGAAAACAATGTATGGGAGAAGCCATAACTTTAAGATGTACTGATACATACTTATTAGGCTAAAAGCAAGTTGTTAAAGATACATCACTTATTAGGTCAGGAGTGAATTGCTGGAAAATACAGAAGTAATATATCTGCAGTTTCAGAGAAGAGTTTAGAAAAGAAAAGGAAAAGTTTGGTTAAACATATAAAATAATGAAAATAGAATAAGCAGCTCATAACATTCCCCCCTTTGATCGCAAACTTCAAAGTGCCGCGATCACAAAAAATAAATGCGACTCATGGCGGTTTGACAATCACAATGCTATTAGTACATGGGTGCTCGCATCCAAGATGGTTCACAGGACTACAAGAGGATAAGCAAAAACAAGGTAGGAGTGAAGTTATTAGGTAGTAGGCAATTCCGCTATTGCCGGACGCTAGTCGCCATCGGGTGGAGTAGACAACTACCTAAACATTCCTATGCTGTATATGTGTGTGTGGCATGACATATGTGTGTGGCATAACATAGTGCAGAAACATCCCCTCCCAGATTTATTAACAAAAATTAACAATCCCCATCATTCTTGCAGAGTTGATGGTGAATAGTGGGTTGTCAGGCAGTATCATGGCATGTTTGGGAGGTGAAGGAATTCAAGGTAGATGATGGTCCATGGTCTCTCCATGGCCAGTTTCCCAATGTAGGAAAGTTCTAGATGATCCTAGGGACGTAGTGCATCCTGCATAGGGATAAGACAGGGAAATTTAGGGCACAGCTGGTGGTTAGGCAATAACATTGTAAGGTCAAGAGGTCAGAAGAGATATAGAGCAGGAGAGAAGTAGGTGAACTCAGAAGAAATCAGGGTCAAGAGAGATCTCAACATGGTGGGGAGATTCAAAATGGATAGAGGTAAACAAGTATTTGGGAGAAGAATGAGACACAGTGAAAACATTCTTGCATGTAGAGATTAGACCAGGTACACATTTTATACAGCAACACATCAGTATAAGGCATACTATAATAACAATGCCATACAGAAAAAGGGAGTGTAACCATCCCAAATTAGGTAGCCAATCAAAGAGATGGTTAAAAATACCTCCAAGGCCAAATTTGTCATCAATCACATCTTGGACATCCTGGGATAGGGACCTAATAACTGTGAGATGGTGACTCAAATTAAGTGATTGATCAGTAACATAGGTACAACATTCTTTGCTCACAAGACTACACCCCCCCTCCCCTCCCCTCCTATCAAGGGCCATCCTATTCTGCAATGCTAGTTGTCTAAGCTGCTTCAACTCTTGGGCCACACTCTGAACAACTCCTGCACTCTCATTCATGAAGGTCTGTAGTATCACAGATAACATGATGATGTCCTGATGATTCAGGTAGACACCAACGGCCGGGAGGATAGCTCAACCAGTTGAATCTCCAGCATACTGTTGGACAAGGGGGGGCAGCGAGCTTCCAGATCCACGTTTATTGAGAATTGGGCCCAAGGGCAGCGTGGGGACAACACGGATGGCTGGGGTTACCACACCCAGGAAGCAGATGGCTGTATAGTTACCAGGGAGGACTGACACCGCTGTCTGTCCACATATCCAATACAACCCAGGAGGTGGTCTGCTGAGGAAAGATTGTACAAGGGATGGGGAAACAAAAGTACAATTGGGGCCCTGGAGGAAACAAAAAAGTGCAGTGAGATTATGATTCACAGTTAGGATCATACCAGAGGAATTTACTAGCCGGAAATGAGTGCCATTACTGCAGATTACATAGTCACATAGGGAGGCACCCAACCGCACCGTACCTTGGCCAATTTCCCTGCAGATAGTACCATATGAGGTGCCTCCCAAAGAGATACAATTACCTGATACGTTGAACAATGGTGTACCTGGAGGAATAAAAGTAGACAAATCAAAGGTAAACAAATCAACATTAATACCCATAAGAGGAATGCCCCTCTTATGATGAGTGGGAATGCGAGCACAAATATAACAATTGCCCTCGGTGCGATTGGCTATAGTTTGGAGTAGGACAATGTGTGAGTTTAGTCCCCATTCACCTAAAGAATAGTTCTCTGTGGACAATTGGGCATTAGGTAAATTATCATTACGGGGAATAGAATAATGGGGGTAAGAAGGGGTTGTGGCAAAGGTAGTTATATGGGAACACCAAGCAAGGAGGGGTAACTTTTGTTTCTCAGCTACCCACTCCATAATTTTCAAAGCACATTCAGTAGTGGGGCTATGCAAATAGACTGGATAACAAAACCCTTTTATTGTGAACTTTGAGTATAATTACTTGTCGGGCAGCTAGTAGTAGGAGGAAAAACTGCCACAGATACAAGGTTACCAGAACAAGAGTATTTAGTAAAGGGGTTAGGACAAACACACTGACCAGAAGACACATATTGGGAAATAGAGTAAGAGAGCATGGTCAAAAGTGTGACACAAAACAAAGGAGACATATTGAGGAATGTTACTCAAGATATCAACAGAGGAGTGAGACAATGAAAATAAGAGTAAGGAAGACAAATCTTTCAGTTTCACTCATTCAGATAGTGGGATTTTACTATTTCTGGTTAGTCTGAGTTTCAAACCAGGAAGGGTCTGAATTAATCACTCGTCGTCATGGGTCTTGGTTACCCCTTCTTCAGAGGCCTTGGTTGCCCCAGCTTCTTCTTTCTTTGCTACGTTGCAGGCTGCTTCTTTTTCTGGGCTGTATCTTTTACACATGGAGTAGTGGATCCAAGAGTCGACCTTGGCAACTTTAATAGTTGTTGGAGTAGTCAGCAAAACCAGTAAGGACCTTTCCAGAGAGGCTGCAGTGGCTTTTTTGATAGGTCTGGACTATAATGAAGTCACCTGACTGGAAGAGATGTGCAGTCATGTCCAATGGCAAAGACTGAGAGAGAGAGACATGTCTGTGGAGAGAATGTCTGCAGTTGCAAAAGATAAGCAGTTAGTTATACATCACCTACTGCAAGGTCAGGCAGGTGTAAGGTGTTGGCACTATACAAAGGAGGTGGCCTACCAAACAACAGTTCATATGGTGAGAGCTTGAGGGTCCCCCTATGGTTTGTGCGAGTTCCAAACAGTGCCAGGGGCAAAAAGCATCTACCCATTTAAGGCTTGCTTGAGAACAAATTTTAGCAATAGTCTGTTTTAGGGTCTGGTTCTTTCTTTCCACTTGGCCTGAGCTTTTCTGGATGACAAGGGGTATGGAGATGCCAAGTAAAGCCTAAGGCTAATGTCAGTTGGTGAATAATATTACTTGTGAAATGTCTTCCTCTGTTAGATTCAATTACTCTGGGAGGCCAAACCTGGGTATGAGTTCTTTTAGCATTCACTTGGCAACTTCTTGGACTTTCACAGTTCTTGTAGGAAAGGCCTCGACCCATCCAGTTAGTTGGTCCACTATCACAAGTAAATGTTTGAAACCCCTACAGGGAGGTATGTCAGAAAAGTCAATTTGTAAACATTCAAAAGTTTGAAATGCCCATGGGTGTCCGCCTGGTGGGCCTTTAGGTTCCCCCCTTGGATTGAATTGAGCACGTCTCACAATTCAATACAACCCATTTTGCAGCTTTATGGGGGGGGGGGCAAACCACTGTCTGTTAAGGGTTTCAGCAAGTTGTGTGGTACCTCAGTGTGTTTGGTTATGCAGAAAGGATAGCATATGAGAGAGGTGCGGTTGAGGTAGAGCAGGGCATCCATCTGGAGTGGACCAGATACCAAAAGAGTCATAGGTAAGACCAAGAACAGTCCAGAGGTGAACAGTTTGTTCAGGAAGAGAAGTGTAAAGAGAAGACAATGTAGTGTCAAGAGGGTGAGGTTTGTGAGTGGGGGTGAGAGAAGGATAAATAGCAGAGAAGCTGCATGCTAAGCAATTTGATCAGCATAACTATTACAAAGGGAAATGGGTTCCTGTGAGTGGGTGTGTGCTTTGCAATGCATGACAGAGATGGAAGTGGGTAAATGGATTCAGTCAAGGAGTGCAGAAACTTGTGGTGCATTGGCAATTTGGGTACCAGCAGAAGTTAGAAAACCCCTTAATTTCCATAATTGACCAGTGGCATATACAATCCCTAAAGCATATTTACTATCAGTGTAAATGTTTACTGACCTGTCCGTTGAGAGCTGACAAGCAAGTGTGAGTGCATGTAGCTCAGCCGCTTGGGCACTGTAGTGAGATGGGAGGGGCTCGGCCTCTATAACAGAATCTGTCATGACTGCACCAGAAACATTCACCATCCTCAAACTTCCATCACAGAACAGTGTCCAATCCAGGTTAGGTAGAGGCACATCAGAGAGGTCATCCCTTGGTTTCGAGGAAAAGAGAGATACAGATAAACAGTCATAGTGTGGGGTACTATCATCAGGCAGAGGTAACAAAGTTGCTGGGTTGAGAGAGGTACAGTGGATGATAGTGATATTAGAAGGTACAAGAAGCAATGTCTCATACCTAGTGAGACGTTGGTTTAAAAAAATGTTGTGTATTTGTCTGATTGAGTAAGAGGTGTACTGCGTGTGGAATATAAATGTGTAAAGAATGTCCCTGTACAAGCTCCATTCCTCTATTTTGGCATTTGAAATAGCTGATTTAGCCTGTGGTATACCCACCTATAGTCAAAGTTTTATACTGGAGTTTCATCTATCAATCAGCCTAAGTAAACAAGCCAGCATAAGAAACCACACTCACAGTGCGGTGCAGGATAGTTAAAGGGACAGTTTACCCAAATTAAAAATAATTTTTAATTGAAACTGCTGACATAGTTAAATATACTATTGCTGAGCATACAATAAACTTCATTTTCTTTCTCTGTAAATATTTTTTGAAATCTCAGATTTTATATCAGTTTGCCTATACCCCTTTAAATATTTTTTTTTCTTTCCCTGCCTTCTGTGCATAGCACTTGCTCCACCCCCTGACTCCGTGTTGAGCAGTGAGCAGTTTTTTCTTAGAGCTTGAATACATTCAGGTCAGTGATATCTCTCAGTTTGCAACTTAAAAAAAACAACAACAAAAAACGTTTGCAACATGCAATTCCACTCCTGTATTAGAACAGACTTTTACACAGACCTGTATGTATTCAACTCAGAAGTCAAATCCACATCGGCATGAAGCCTCAATCAGCTGGAAAGCAAATGTAACTCTTTTTTTTTCCCACTGCTAGTCTCACAGATTTTATATTATCTATATATACAAGGAAAAGTCTGCACAAGGTGATTATGTAACCAAACTATTGTAAAACAAACTAAAGTAAAAATATAGAAAATCATCCAGGTCTTATGCAATTATTATGCTCCCGGAGACAGTTAAATGTAAAGTGTGGGGAGTGATATTTTAATTTATTTTGTTAGCTGCTGATTGAGTGTGCACATTGGAGGTTTACTGTCTTTAGCATATCATTTACTAAAGCACTTTGATTGGCCATGGGGCGGGGTAATAGAGCATTGTAGCATTGCCCTTTTATCAGGGCATTCCAGGGACATTTAGCTGAACTGCAAAGAAGAAGATAAAAAATTAAAAAAAAATAATATATTTTACAAACTACTACATTTTATGTATTATCTTCTTTTCTTGTTAATCCAGTGTTATTGCTACTCATGAACCCCTTTCCCATGAGTGAACTGGTCCTTTAAGTAATAAAATTACAATTTTCCATTGCTCTGTGCTTAGGCACTGAGCTCCAGTTTTACAGACAAATATAAGATAACGAACACAATGGGATATGCTTATTATCTGAAATTCAACCCATTGCAATAACTGTGTTTTAAAAAACACAAAACCAGCTACTTTATATTTACAAATAAACTTGCAAATGCAATTTCTCCTACATTTTATACTATGCAGCTTGTATAAAAAGTCATTGAAAATACATTAATATAAAAACAATTTTACAGTGTACTGTCCCCATAAGGGCTGACCATTTATCATATTACATATTCAACGTTATTGTCTTATTTACCATCAAAACTCCACCTCCCCACTGCTTCACAACCTGCGTATACTTAAATATTTATTGCAAAAGAAACAGACCCAAATACATACATCTAATGACACACAGTCCATAATACAGCAAAGAAGCAGAACTCCAATGGCAAACAAGACACGTTTTTTTTGTTTTTGTTTTTTTTTTCTTGCAAATACAACATACTTAACCCATCATATACCAGAAAATCTCTCATATTTACTAGAGCGTGACAAATATCACACACACCATCGCACTTTCAAAGTCCTTAGTTACTTCACTTGCATATATTTTATATGCCTCAAACAGATGGAAACACATTAAATCTCTTATCAGCCCATGCATAAAACAAATATCACTTAAAACTAAAAAAAAATGCTATTATTGGCACACAAAATTAAGAACATACATATGACTTTAAAACCAAGTTACAGCAATAACAAGCAAATCATTACATCGTCAAATTTCTTAGCTAAGAATCCCTGATACACACAGCTCTAGCCTGCATCAGACATCAAGGCCAGCTTTCTTTTGCAGCGATTGTACACAAAATTCATATCAACTCGCATACCTCAAATATTTCACTCCTAGCATTTATTCTAAAGCAATGTTAACATACATGAAACTTTTAGTAATACAGAAAACACATTTTCATTTGGGTTTTGACGTCTGCAACCCTACTATTCTCAAAAAGATAATAGTAATCCATCTGGTCAGGGCATATATCGACCAGAAGATTGCGGAGGGCAATTAATTTAGAGAGCTCAAAGGACCCAAATCTCGGCCACCTTAATTCAGGAACAAGGCTGAGAGTATAGGAAACTCAGAGCTCTGTGCACAAAGTATAAAGTCTATTTTTTTTATAACCAAGCAGTACTGAGTTTTCCCTAATTTGCATATACTTTAGCAAGGGGAGAGTCTTTGTCTACTTTAGACAACCGGGATCCCATTATTATATCTCTGTTCCTTAAAGTGAATGTAAATTTTGATGACAAAGTGCCCAGTCTACAAAAATTCGACCAAAAACAGGGGCCATTTAACCCATCAAAATCCACACCTCACTTTAATCCCTAATCAAGTCCCTGCAGTTACCGGACGGACACTTCCTCAACGTCCCTGCCTAGCGGGAGAGATTAGCACTGTAGTCAATCAAGTCCCTGCAGTTACCGGATGGACACTACCTCAACGTCCCTGCTTAGCGGGAGAGATTAGCACTATAGTCTCAAGTCACAATGTGTCTTGGATCACTATTTCTGCCTCTGTAAAATCCCTACCACCTGAAACTTTATTTTATAGTGGGCTGGCACCCTAATGGTGTTTAACTGCCAGACAGATGTCCCACTGAATTTAATAGTGATCCAGTATATAAAACAAAAACAGGGTAAAAGACCCACAACATATATTACACGTACATGAACACAAAAGACAAGAAGACACTCACAGACTGGTCCAAGGGGTAGATTGTGTCCATTGTTTGTGGTCTGTTCCTCAGGACGTACTCCCTTATGCCCCCCGGGACTCCCTGGCCAACAAGACAAAACCTCCCACAGGTAAGCTATAGACCTGAATCAGATGGGTGCACGCAGATGTTGGTTCCCAGCCAGGGAGGCACGGAAAGGTCGACCTGAAGCACGTCCCACCAGAGTCGCCAAGTTACTGTCATGAGTGAGCTCGTCTCAGGTGCAGTAATAAAGAGGTCCAGACCACATATTTATCAAACAAGGGCTCACCTCAGGAGAGGTAATCTTTATTACACTGTTGCAACAGTGTCCCAGCACAAAAAACAGTAACGCAAGACTAACACATTTTCATATACATGCATTTTTATACTATTACAGTAACTTACAAAGCAGAGAGCTAATTGGCTGATAATGATTGGCCAATAAATCTCACGTGATTAGTGGTTACTAGGAAAGGGAAAAAAAACAGGTCCTCTATGTTAAAATTTGGGAGATATGTTTTCTTGGAATGTGACCAGAGGCTAGTTGGCTAATTGGATTGAGAAGTTGATACTGTACAGAGAAGCCTTGGATTTTACCTTGAGTTTCAGATATTTAGAAAACAATGTATGGGAGAAGCCATAACTTTAAGATGTACTGATACATACTTATTAGGCTAAAAGCAAGTTGTTAAAGATACATCACTTATTAGGTCAGGAGTGAATTGCTGGAAAATACAGAAGTAATATATCTGCAGTTTCAGAGAAGAGTTCAGAAAAGAAAAGGAAAAGTTTGGTTAAACATATAAAATAATGAAAATAGAATAAGCAGCTCATAACATTCAAGTGCTTATTCCCACCTTTTTTTAAAATGAATACAACCTTCTTTACAACTCTGAATTTGCACATATCGAACAAAACTATAAACAAGTCTAACATACTTTTAGCAGGGAGCAGCAAAGAGCGGCAAAACAGAAATAAGGCATTGGTGGTTCAGTGGTAGAATTCTCGCCTGCCACGCGTGAGTCCTGGGTTCGATTCCCGGCCAATGCATATGCAATGTTTTTAAAATTCTCTGCACATTACTAAGTGCTTATTCCCACCTTACTTTGAAAGAAATACAACCTTCTTTACAACTACAAATTTGCACATATCAAACAAAACCATAGGACAAATGATAGCCAAAAGTTTTGAAAACATTACAGTTAAACAAAGCTCAAATTAAAAAAACAGCCAGGTACAAAACTGAAATTGTACTAGCAACAATTGGTTTAACACTAGAAAACTATTCAGCCAAAAATGTCACACTCAATATCTTTTTTATGTGGATACAAATATCAAAGAGTTCATTTGTTGCACCAACATCAATTGATTCCCAATAATTTTATGTATTTCAATATGGAGAGAGAGAGAGAGAGACAGACAGAGAGAGAACAGTTTAGAAATGAAAAAATGAAGAATCATACTTTTGTTTTCCTATTTTTTAGGGCTTCTATCATATGTCTGAATTAGATATCATTGTCAATTTAATAAATAATCTAGTAAATTCATGATAAAAGATTCAGGAGGTTTAGGAAAACTCTTTCTAAATTATATTCAGGAAATTAAAAGTGCATTATCTCGTAATTCTGATCAAGATTGTTTTTTCCAAGCCTGATGTAGGCTTAGTACATTGGAGAAATGCAGAAGAGAGGAATAGGAAAATGGCAACCCATGATTGAAAAGGATCGCCCAGCGTGGGGCTCGAACCCACAACCCTGAGATTAAGAGTCTCATGCTCTATCGACTGAGCTAGCCGGGCAACTGTCTAGTACTGCTTTCTGGCATTTTCTGGCTAATGTAGTAATAACCTTCTACTATTTTGATATACTTTTAGACTGAAGCAGCATCTAAACTCACGCATGTCATTGGTGGTAGATTCTTGCTTCCCTCCTAGGAGGCCCCGATTCAATTCCTGGTCAACGCATGTGCTATGATTTTTTAAATGTTCTGCCTAGAACATAGAAATGTATCTGACCTTTCATGATTGAAAAGGAAAACCCAACGTGGGGCTCGAACCCACAACCCTGAGATTAAGAGCCTCATGTTCTACAGACTGAGCTAGCCAGGCAACTACTTTGGAAGATTTGCTAACGGTTTCCAGGTCAATTAGTAATAATTTTCTACAAGTATAACATACTTTTAGACGAAAGCAACAAAGAGCAGCGAAATAGATGCATGGCATTGGTGGTTCAGTGGTTCAGTGGTTCGATTCCCAGCCAATGCATGTACAGTGTTTTAAAAATTTTCTGCACATTACGAAGCGCTTACTCCCACCTTTTTTTAAAATGAATACAACCTTCTTTAGAACTCCGATTTTGCACATATCGAACAAAACTATAAACAAGTCTAACATACTTTTAGCAGGGAGCAGCAAAGAGCGGCAAAATAGAAATAAGGCGTTGGTGGTTCAGTGGTAGAATTTTCGCCCTGCCACGCGGGAGGCCCGGGTTCAATTCCCGGCCAATTCATGTGCAATGTTTTTAAAATTCTCTGCACATTACTAAGCGCTTATTCCCACCTTACTTTGAAAGAAATACAACCTTCTTTACAACTACAAATTTGCACATTTCAAACAAAACCATAGGACAAATGATAGCCAAAAGTTTTGAAAACATTACAGTTAAACAAAGCTCAAATTAAAAAAAACAGCCAGGTACAAAACTGAAATTGTACTAGCAACAATTGGTTTAACACTAGAAAACTATTCAGCCAAAAATGTCACACTCAATATCTTTTTATGTGGATACAAATATCAAAGAGTTCATTTGTTGCACCAACATCAATTGATTCCCAATAATTTTATGTATTTCAATATGGAGAGAGAGAGAGAGAGAACAGTTTAGAAATGAAAAAATGAAGAATCATACTTTTGTTTTCCTATTTTTTAGGGCTTCTATCATATGTCTGAATTAGATATCATTATCAGAGAGGAATAGGAAAATGGCAACCCATGGTTGAAAAGGTATACAGAAAGTGTTTGTAGTGAGACAGCAACCTCTTTGGTCTGCGCACGTAGGACAGGGACTCTACAACAATCCCTTAGATCCACAGCAATCAACAAATGTCCACAGCGCTTCTTAGGTTTACTCAAGATTCTTTATTAGTTACAAGGAATAAACAAACAGCCGCAAACATTGCAAATGAAGGCCGACTTTATTAAAAGTCAAGGTGAAGCCCAGGTACATACAAGCTCGGGAGGGAGCACAGAAAATGAAACGTCCGACGCGTTTCCTGCCCGGAGGCACTTCGTCAGGGACTTACAAACAGTAAAACACTTGGTTCTTTTAAACATGTATTACTTCCTGTTACGTACGCTCACCTGTGTTGCAGCTCACCTGTTGTCTTAGGTTAATCACATTCGGCTGTCTGCATTCCTGGTCTGATCGTATCCAGCCATTGCGGTCATGCGCAAACGGTGGCTCACAGTTTAATATGCATTTTTAGTATATGGATCTTGTATCCACAAGTACCGCTGTCAGTCCGTTAACTGTTTACGACAAGACCACAAGGCATCCGCTAATGATTGCATATTATCGCAAATACAACAGATAAGACAAATACGTAACAGTTCGTTACTAATAGATATGTACATTTTTAATATGGAACATCACACTAAATATATAAAAAAAAAAAAAAAATTTAAAATATAAAATTTGAACCAAAAAACTATTTCTTGCCTGACATCTAAGTCTATTCTCATGTTACTTGATAGTATTTCACAAACCTATTGAATCAAGCACTGAGAGGGAAAAGAAATTCCCAGGATCTAGAACTGAACCATATAATAATTATATATATATGTACGGATATTTAGATATCCAAAAATTCCCCTTTTATGAAACGTAACTACGAGTTGTGTATGCTTCTACCTAATTATAAGTATTTTATTTTATTTTACTTTACTAGGTTTCATTTGTTTTGTTTATCATTTCATGTCATAACATTCTACTTTGTATTCTAAATATTTCAAATATTTCAAAATATTTCAAAATATTTCAAAGGAAGTGGAGTTATTTGGTGTCCTAGTTGACTGGTTTAACTCAGTGTACCTGTATATGTATATAGTGTATTATGTATTATATATATTGTTATTCCAATCGTTGCTCCACCTAATACGCTACCCAAATATTATAAACTTAGATATAGATATGGGGCCTCTAATCTTAATTATAACATATTTCTTGACATTGTGTGAGCTACGTGTCTGTGTATGCTGATGTTTAATATAGTGACTGACTCTATTTAGAATCTAATTCCTTCTATACCCTAATCTTTGTGACTAAAAATGAAATAAAATTAATTAAAATTGATGAAAATTGTGAAAATTACTTAAGAGATTGTGACAACATTTGGTGATCTCGGTGCATAAAGTGTTGTTAAAAAATAAAAATGTATAATTTGACAATATCTTATTATCATTGTATTCACTATTGTTGTGTGTAGGTAACTTCTGTGATTCACGAACACTTACTGTACTAACTATAACAATTAGTGTGTGATTAATGTGTCTTTTAAAGCTGTGAACTAACAAATGAGTATGAATGTATATTAACTTTAACGTGACTAGACCACTCACTAATAGAATTATAATTAAGATTAAAGTCGATTAAGATTCCCTCATTAGAATTAATATTATAGTTAATAACTATCTTGTCATACCAAAGGGGTAATTGTTATATATATTGTGTACCTCCTATACATCAGTATCCTGCTTAAATATAGAAAATACTTCTCCTTATAAAACTATGTATGACTCATTATGAATATTCTTGGGTTGTGTATATATGCTAACTTCCTTTCTACAAAGTATAGTTATGGAGGGTCGTACTCTCAGGGGATTTAGAATTTGAAGACTCGGAACCAACAGATTGCTATACCAACATCTGCTGCAATCCCTATCCAGATGTTATGTGTGGGGGTTAATAGATCACATTTGCTATTTCTAAACTATGTTTATCTAGATACATTAGTCTACGAAGTATCTGAGATCTGTAATTTTATTTATTCCCAGTGGGACTCCTGTGGATAGGTTGAAGATCCAAAAGGCCTCTTTTCTGTTTAATGCAGCTACCCTGTCACCTCCTTTAACACTTTTGATCGCTTTGTCGATTCCTTGAAACCCTAACACTGTGCCTATATTAGTATCATTAATCGGTATTCCCATAGTATTGAAGTGTGTCACAAAATGTTTTGCTATCGGAGTTTTCGGAGGGTCTTGTTTAATAGATAACAAGTGTTCTCGGATTCGATCTTTGAGCAGTCTTGTGGTTCTACCCACATATTGTTTATTGCACAGATTACATGTGATAAGATAAACCACAAAATTAGAATGACAAGTCATTCTATATCTAATTTCAAAGGTTTTACCAGTGACAGTAGATTTGAAAGAATCACCTGTTATGACAAAATCACAACTTTTACATGGTATTCTTTTGCACTTGAAAAAACCAGTTTGACTTGGTAGCCATGTTGTTACCTCTTTCTTTGAGAAATCCCTCGTTAAATGATTACCAATTGTCTTAGCTCTTTTGCTGACACATCTGATTCCCTGTTTCCTTACCACCTCTTGGAGGAGAATATCTTTCTCCAAAACTGGTATATACTTTCTTATAATACGATTAATTTGCTCAAACTGCTTACTATAACTGGTGGTGAATGTAATAGGGCCTTCTGACCTATTGAGATTTTGTGCATTCCCTTTCCTACGATTCTTGTTACTGTCCCTCAATAGTTCTTCCCTACTCATTACTTCTACTGCTTTACTGGTTTGTGAGAGGATAGTTCTGTCATATCCTCTAATGACAAGACGTTCAGATAATGATGCAGCTTGTTCCTTATACACATCTAAATGGGTAAAATTTTGTCTAAGACGCATATATTGCCCCTTAGGGATAGCCCTCTTTAAATGGGCGGGATGATGGGAATCAGCCCGAAGTATGGTGTTCCCTGAGGTAGATTTCCTAAAAGTTGATGTGGTGATCTTTTGCAAGTCAAAATCTAATACCAATTCAATATCTAAAAATGATATACTAGTGTCTGACACAGTGTAAGTGAAATTTAAATTCTGATCATTATGGTTCAGATATGCCATGAACTCTTCAATTAATTCTACTCCCCCTCTCCAGATGATTATCAAGTCATCGATAAATCTGCGATACATTTTAATATTTGATTTAAAAGGGTTACCTTCACAGAAGATTTTTTCAAGTTCGTAATTTGTTAAGTATAGATTCGCATATGAGGGAGCGAATTTCGCTCCCATGGCTGTGCCTTGGTTTTGAACATAATATTCTCCTTCAAATGAGAAGCAATTGTGGGTTAATAAGAATCTCACCCCCTCACATACGAACTCTATAAATCTGCCATCAAAGTCTGTATATAGTTTTAACATTTGTTCCAAGGACTGTAGTCCCTGAGAGTGCGGGATGCACGAATACAGTGAGGCTACATCTACCGTTAGTAAGACGTCTCCCTCACTTATATCTATAGTGTCTAGTAATCGTAAAACATGTTTCGTGTCCCTCACATATGCAGGGGTAATCTGGACTATGGGTTGGAGTATAGTGTCAACATAGGCTCCCAGTCTCTCCCCCAGTGACCCAATTCCCGAAATAATTGGGCGTCCTGGGGGAGCAATCATAGACTTGTGTATTTTCGGCAGGTGTTTAAAAACTGGTGTCACTGGAAAGTCTACTTTCAAACTTTCTGCTGTATGTAGTGTAATGATACCTTTCCCTACATAGCATTTCAGAAACCTTTCTAAATCCTGAGTGAACTTCATCATTGGATTAAATGTGATTTTGCAATATGTTTCTACATCACTCAACTGTCTTAGTGCTTCCTGAGTGTATTGGGACCTATTTTGCACTACTACACTCCCTCCCTTGTCTGAATTCAATATGACCAACTTGTTGTTATTTTGCAATTTCTTTAATACCTTCTGTTCCTTTACTGTGAGGTTACTAATTGAAGATCCTCTTTTCTTACTGGACTCAGTGTTTACATCCTTAGCCAATAGGTAAAGATCTTGTTCTACTAGACCCTGAAATACATCTACCAAATCCCCTCTCATTTGTATCGGATAAAAATTCTTATTAGTGTTTTTATAGTTAATTTTAGGAATTTTGAGATCATTTATGTTGAATCGTGTACTCTCACTCTCTAATTTTAATAGGTCAACAGAATGACATTGATCAGAAAAATCAAAGAAGTCCATATTAATGTCCCCATTGCTAGCTCCCACTGGTTCATCAGTCATGCCAGTTCCATTGAATTCTTCTGTGGTATCATCGCCCGTCTCTTCTCCATCCTGGGTACTCATTAGGGAAAAATGTCTCTTTAAGGTAAGTTTGCGGGTGAACCTATTAAAGTCTATTAACGTTTGAAAAAGGTCAAAGTTCCTGCTTGGTGCAAATCCCAATCCTTTGGAAAGCACTGCTTCTTCTGCCTTGCTCAATACTGAAGATGATAGATTCACCACATTTAGATCTTCCATTACCTCTTTTCGACTTGTAATCTTCTCCTGATTAACCGGAGTAGTCAGACTTCTATTTTCCCTAATTATCATTGGTTGTTATTTTTTGTTACTGCTGTAACTTGCATTCTTATTTTTTACTTGTTTCCTGCTCGGGTTTCCTGCTCGTTTCATTTTCTGTGCTCCCTCCCGAGCTTGTATGTACCTGGGCTTCACCTTGACTTTTAATAAAGTCGGCCTTCATTTGCAATGTTTGCAGCTGTTTGTTTATTCCTTGTAACGGATCTTCTTATCAGTATTCAAGCTTTTCTCACAAGAGACTGAGGAGTGTCTCTTTTTCCGAACACAAGGAGCCTCAATATCCACGGAGAAACATACAACGGACATAAGGTATTTTCTTATCACTCATGAAGAGACATACAACGGACACCAGGTAATCTTTATATGCTTAGATACTGGTTTTTCACTGTCCATACTATTCATACCTTAAGTCAGGAGTGTAATGCTCTCTATTCAACAGTGGATCTTACATGAGCATATTTGCACTTTTTCTGTTACACAGTTTGGAGTATCACCTGCATCTGAACTATAAGTCATATAATTTGAAGTATTACCTGTATGAGTGCAATGCAATCGTAGAGTGTCTGAGTGCGACCAACAAAGTATTCTTTATTAGTTACCCAGATTAGTTACTCATGCTAAAGCATGAGTAAGGGTTGTCACTCGAAACGTCGCTTATCATTTGGATGTCTGGGTAACTAATAAAGAATCTTGAGTAAACCTAAGAAGCGCTGTGGACATTTGTTGATTGCCATGATTGAAAAGGAACACCCAACATGGGGCTCGAACCCACGACCCTGAGATTAAGAGTCTCATGCTCTACCGACTGAGCTAGCCGGGCAACTGTCTAGTTCTGCTTTCTGGCGTTTTCTGGCTAATGTAGTAATAACCTTCTACTATTTTGATATACTTTTAGACTGAAGCAGCATCTAAACTCACGCATGTCATTGGTGGCAGACTTCTCGCTTCCCTTCTAGGAAGCCCAGATTCAATTCCTGGTCAATGCATGCGCTATGATTTTTGAAATGTTCTGCCTAGAACATAGAAATGTATCTGACCTTTCATGATTGAAAAGGAACGCCCAACGTGGGGCTCAAAACCACGACCCTGAGATTAAGAGTCTCATGCTCTACCGACTGAGCTAGCCAGGGAACTACTTTGGGAGCTTTAAGAGCTTTGGGAGCTTTGGGAGCTTTGGGAACTTTGGGAACTTTGGGAACTTTGCTACTGGTTTCCAGGTCAATTAGTAATAATTTTCTACAAGTATAACATACTTTTAGACGGAAGCAACAAAGAGCGGCAAAATAGACACATGGCATTGGTGGTTCAGTGGTAGAATTCTCGCCTGCTATGCCGGAGGCCTTGGTTCGATTCCCAGCCAATGCATTTACAGTGTTTTAAAAATTCTCTGCACATTACGAAGTGCTTATTCCCACCATTTTTTTAAAATGAATACAACCTTCTTTACAACTCCGAATTTGCACATATCGAACAAAACTATAAACAAGTCTAACATACTTTCTCTTGTAAGGTGTATCCAGTCCACGGATCATCCATTACTTGTGGGATATTCTCATTCCCAACAGGAAGTTGCAAGAGGACACCCACAGCAGAGCTGTCTATATAGCTCCTTCCCTAACTGCCATATCCAGTCATTCTCTTGCAACTCTCAACAAGCATGGAGGTAGTAAGAGAGAAGTGGTGAAATGTAGCTGTTATTTTGCTTCAATCAAAAGTGTATTATTTTTAAATGGTACCGGAGTTGTACTATTTTGTTCCAGGCAGAAAAATAGAAGAATCTGCCTGTGATTTCTATGATCTTAGCAGGTTGTAACTAAGATCCATTGCTGTTCTCACACATGACTGAAGAGAGAGATAACTTCAGCGTGGGAATGGCGTGCAGGTTATCCTGCTATGAGGTATGTGCAGTTAAGATTTTTCTAGAAGATGTGAATGCTAGAAAATGCTGCTGATACCAAATTTATGTAAGGTAAGCCTGAATACAGTGATTTAATAGCGACTGGTATCATGCTTACTTTCTGAGGTAATACTCTTTTATATTTACAATATAAAACGTTTGCTGGCATGTTTAAAAGTTTTTATATATACTTTGGTGATAAAACTTTATAGGGGCCTAGTTTTTTCCACATGGCTGGCTTAAATTTGCCTAGAAACAGTTTCCTGAGGCTTTCCACTGTGTTACTATGAGTGGGAGGGGCCTAATTTAGCGCTTTTTTTGCACAGCAACTTTTACAGACTGAGACATCCAGCTTTCTCCAGGAGTCCCCTGAATGCTATAGGACATCTCTAAAGGGCTCTTAGGCTTTCCAAAATCGTTTGTTGAGGAAGGTAGGCCCACAGCATACCTCCCAACATTTCAAAATTCAAAAGAGGGACACCCCCCCCCCCCGCGGCAAAAAAATGGTGGGCGGGGCTTAAAAAATCATAAGACCAAAGTAATATAAATAAAATTCTAAATAAAGTCATAGATTTTAATACACTTAGGCAGCAAATCAAACACAATCTCAAACCACTGACATGGCTTTGTGAGCTATGTATTTTATTAGCCTTTGCAAAGATATATATTTTTTTAATTGGACATTTAATAATAAATTCTTTAAATCTGCTCTCTGCATTCCCCATTAATATTCTAAATTCTGGCCTTTAAAGTCAGCAAAAATGCACAGTAGCACACTACATAGCATACACTTACACATACATATACACACTACATAGCATTCACTTATACATGCCGATACACACACACACTACATAGTGCACATTTATACATGCAGATACACACACACACACTACACAGCATACACTTACACATGCAGATACACACACACTACATAGCATACACTTATACATGCAGATACACACACACTTCATAGCATACACATACAGGCAGATACACACACACTACATAGCATACACTTATACATGCAGATACACACACACTACATAGCATACACTTACACATGCAGATACACACACACTAAATAGCATACACTTACACATGCAGATACACACACACTACATAGCATACACTTACACATGCAGATACACACACACTACATAGCATACACTTATACATGCAGATACACACACACTACATAGCATACACTTACACATGAAGATACACACACTACATAGGATACACTTACACATGAAGATACACACACACTACATAGCATACACTTACACATGAAGATACACACACACTACATAGCATACACTTATACAGGCAGATACACACACATTACATAGAATACACTTATACATGCAGCATACACTTATACATGCAGATACACAGACACTACATAGTATACACTTATACATGCAGACACACACACACTACATAGCATACACTTATACAGGCAGATACACACACATTACATAGCATAAACTTATACATGCAGCATAAACTTATACATACAGATACACACACACAGTTATGGATACAGATAGACACACACATATTTTTTTTGCTCTCTGCATTCCTTATTAATATTCTAAATTCTGGCCTTTAAAGTCAGCAAAAATGCACAGTAGCACACTACATAGCATACACTTACACATACAGATACACACTACATAGCATACACTTATACATGCCGATACACACACACACTACATTGTACACATTTATACATGCAGATACACACACACACACTACACAGCATACACTTACACATGCAGATACACTACATAGCATACACTTATACATGCAGATACACACACACTTCATAGCATACACATACAGGCAGATACACACACACTACATAGCATACACTTATACATGCAGATACACACACACTACATAGCATACACTTACACATGCAGATACACACACACACTACATAGCATACACTTACACATGCAGATACACACACACTACATAGCATACACTTACACATGCAGATACCCACACACTACATAGCATACACTTACACATGCAGATACACACACACTACATAGCATACACTTACACATGCAGATACACACACACTACATAGCATACACTTACACATGAAGATACACACACTACATAGGATACACTTACACATGAAGATACACACACACTACATAGCATACACTTACACATGAAGATACACACACACTACATAGCATACACTTATACAGGCAGATACACACACATTACATAGCATACACTTATACATGCAGCATACACTTATACATGCAGATACACAGACACTACATAGTATACACTTATACATGCAGACACACACACACTACATAGCATACACATATACATGCAGATACACATACACACACTACATAGCTTACATTTATACATGCAGACACACACACACTACATAGCATAAACTTATACATACAGATACACACACACAGTTATGGATACAGATAGACACACACACTACATCATATATGGGTATCTATAATTTATTGTATGGGATCCTGGGGTTGGCAAGCACATTAGCTGGCAGTCTGCGGCTGCCACTGTCCGTTACCCTGGTATTAGCACTGCTCATTGTATAAAACTGAAGGCATGCTAGTATTATTATCATCACTACCAGAGGTAGGTTAGAGAGGTCACCATTACCCGTGGTCAGAGTGTATACAGCCTTCTTACTCCTGCTTAACCCACACACCATTCCTTTTCCACAGGGAATCTAACAGGTATCTAACCCTGTGAGAGCAAAGCCAGCTGCTTCTGAGTATGGGCCCAACAGAATTTAAAAAAAAAAAAAAAAATTTTTTTTTTTAATGCCTGGGGCAAATCGGGACAGATGGCTAGCAACCCGGGACAGGGGGACAGACCCCTAAAATCGGGACTGTCCCGCGAAAATCGGGACAGTTGGGGGGTATGCCACAGCAAGGCTGTGGGAGTTGGTGTGACTGTTAAAAAACGTTTATATCATTTTTTTTTATCTGTTTTTTTAACTAAGGGGTTAATCATCCATTTGCAAGTGGGTGCAATGCTCTGTTAGCTTATTATACACACTGTAAAAATTTCGTTTGATTTACTGCCTTTTTTCACTGTTTTTCAAATTCTGACAAAATTTGTTTCTCTTAAAGGCACAGTACCGTTTCTTATATTTGCTTGTTAACTTGATTTAAAGTGTTTTCCAAGCTTGCTAGTCTCATTGCTAGTCTGTACAAACATGTCTGACATAGAGGAAACTCCTTGTTCATTATGTTTAAAAGTCATGGTGGAACCCCCTCTTAGAATGTGTACCAAATGTACTGATTTCACTTTAAGCAATAAAGATCATATTCTGTCTTTAAAAAATTTATCACCAGAGGAATCTGATGAGGGGGAAGTTATGCCGACTAACTCTCCCCACGTGTCAGATCCTTTGACTCTCGCTCAAGGGACTCACGCTCAAATGGCGCCAAGTACATCCAGGGCGCCCATAGCGTTTACTTTACAAGACATGGCGGCAGTCATGGATAATACACTGTCAGCGGTATTAGCCAGACTACCTGAATTTAGAGGAAAGCGAGATAGCTCTGGAGTTAGACGAAATACAGAGCATACTGACGCTTTAAGAGCTATGTCTGATACTGCCTCACAATATGCAGAAGCTGAAGAAGGAGAGCTTCTTTCTGTGGGTGATGTTTCTGACTCAGGGAAGATGATGCAACCTGATTCTGATATTTCTACATTTAAATTTAAGCTTGAACACCTCGGCGTGTTACTCAGGGAGGTTTTAGCTGCTCTGAATGACTGTGATACAATTGCAGTGCCAGAGAAATTGTGTAGACTGGATAAATACTATGCAGTGCCGGTGTGCACTGATGTTTTTCCAATACCTAAAAGGTTTACAGAAATTATTACTAAGGAATGGGATAGACCAGGTGTGCCGTTCTCTCCCCCTCCTATTTTTAGAAAAATGTTTCCAATAGACGCCACCACACGGGACTTATGGCAGACAGTTCCAAAGGTGGAGGGAGCAGTTTCTACTCTAGCAAAGCGTACTACTATCCCTGTCGAGGACAGTTGTGCTTTCTTAGATCCAATGGATAAAAAGTTAGAGGGTTACCTTAAGAAAATGTTTATTCAACAAGGTTTTATCCTACAGCCCCTTGCATGCATTGCTCCTGTCACTGCTGCTGCGGCGTTCTGGTTTGAGTCTCTGGAAGAGGCTTTACAGGTAGCGACTCCATTGGATGACATACTTGACAAGCTTAGAGCACTTAAGCTAGCCAATTCTTTTGTTTCTGATGCCATTGTTCATTTGACTAAACTAACGGCTAAGAATTCTGGTTTTGCTATCCAGGCGCGCAGAGCGCTATGGCTTAAATCATGGTCAGCTGACGTTACTTCAAAGTCTAAGCTGCTTAACATTCCCTTCAAGGGGCAGACCCTATTCGGGCCTGGTTTGAAGGAGATTATTGCTGATATCACTGGAAGAAAAGGTCATGCCCTTCCTCAGGATAGGTCCAAATCAAGGGCCAAAAAGTCTAATTTCCGTGCCTTTCGAAACTTCAAGGCAAGTGCGGCATCAACTTCCTCTAATGCAAAACAAGAGGGAACTTTTGCTCAGTCCAAGACGGTCTGGAGACCTAACCAGGCCTGGAACAAAGGTATGCAGGCCAAAAAGCCTGCTGCTGCCTCTAAGACAGCATGAAGGAACGGCCCCCTATCCGATAACGGATCTAGTAGGGGGCAGACTTTTGCTCTTCGCCCAGGCGTGGGCAATAGATGTCCAGGATCCCTGGGCGTTGGAAATTATATCCCAGGGATATCTTTTGGACTTCAAGGCTTCCCCCCCAAAAGGGAGATTTCACCTTTCACAATTATCTGCAAACCAGATAAAGAGAGAAGCATTCTTACACTGTGTACAAGACCTCCTAGTTATGGGAGTGATCCATCCAGTTCCAAAGGAGGAACAGGAACAGGGATTTTACTCAAATCTGTTTGTGGTTCCCAAAAAAGAGGGAACCTTCAGACCAATTTTGGATCTAAAGATCTTAAACAAATTCCTCAGCGTTCCATCATTCAAGATGGAGACTATTCGTACCATCCTACCTATGATCCAGGAGGGTCAATACATGACTACAGTGGATTTAAAGGATGCTTATCTTCACATTCCAATACACAAAGATCATCATCGGTTTCTCAGGTTTGCCTTCCTAGACAGGCATTACCAGTTTGTAGCTCTTCCCTTTGGGTTAGCTACAGCCCCAAGAATTTTTACGAAGGTTCTGGGGCCGCTTCTGGCAGTCCTAAGGCCGTGGGGCATAGCAGTGGCCCCTTATTTAGACGACATCCTGATTCAGGCATCAAACTTCCAAATTGCCAAGTCTCATACGGACATAGTGTTGGCATTTCTGAGGTCGCATGGGTGGAAGGTGAACGAGGAAAAGAGTTCTCTATCCCCCCTCACAAGAGTTTCCTTCCTAGGGACTCTGATAGATTCTGTAGAAATGAAAATTTACCTGACGGAGTCCAGGTTATCAAAACTTCTAAATTCCTGCCGTGTTCTTTATTCCATTCCTCGCCCTTTAGTGGCTCAGTGCATGGAAGTAATCGGCTTAATGGTAGCGGCAATGGACATAGTGCCGTTTGCACGCCTACATTTCAGACCGCTGCAACTCTGCATGCTCAGTCAGTGGAATGGGGATTACACAGACTCCCTGAAGGCTCAGGGATCGTGGACTCAGGAGGAGTCACTCCTTCCAATAAATATTCTGGAACTGAGAGCGATATTCAATGCTCTTCAGGCTTGGCCTCAGTTAGCAACTCTGAGGTTCATCAGATTTCAGTCGGACAACATCACGACTGTGGCTTACATCAACCATCAAGGGGGAACAAGGAGTTCCCTAGCGATGTTAGACGTCTCAAAGATAATTCGCTGGTCAGAGATTCACAGCTTTCCATATCCCAGGTGTAGAGAACTGGGAGGCGGATTTTCTAAGTCGTCAGACCTTTCATCCGGGGGAGTGGGAACTCCATCCGGAGGTGTTTGCACAATTGATTCATCGTTGGGGCAAACCAGAACTGGATCTCATGGCGTCTCGCCAGAACGCCAAGCTTCCTTGTTACGGATCCAGGTCCAGGGATCCCAAGACGACGCTGATAGATGCTCTAGCAGCGCCCTGGTCTTTCAACCTGGCTTATGTGTTTCCACCGTTTCCTCTGCTCCCTCGTCTGATTGCCAAGATCAAGCAGGAGAGAGCATCGGTGATCTTGATAGCGCCTGCGTGGCCACGCATGTCAGGCACAACTAAGAAAGAAAAAATGTGTGCAGCTTAGTTATTAAGACCACAACTGCTGGAATGAAAAAACAATAAAAATTGTATGGTTGTTTGCAACAGAGTGAAAAGGTAAAACAAAATTTAGGAATTAGGCAGCTATGTAAAACCTTATTCCTTATTGCAAAGTGTTAGTATACAGGCAGTAATTGAGCATATTCCCTATGGCTGCCACATGTGTCTGGGTAGTCACTGTGAGAGAGTAAATGCAGCAGGGGTATGCCCAGATAAACCTGAGATTTTAACATTAATAAAGGTAAAAATTAAATAAGCAAGGAAAAATTGGTACTATGATCATAGAAAAAATAAGCAATTGCTATTGTGAACAGAGTTACGGTAAAACAGCAGGATATGAGGGAATGAACTAAAAGTCAGAGAAATAACAGCAGCAACTGAGATACTAATCTTAGAGTATAGCAGCAAAGTAAAAATTCAGAGACTGGCTTACCGCTAACAGAACTGTTATAATGATAGTTGCAAACACTGGGTTGTAATGGCGACTTGCCAGAGGGAGCAAGGAAGCTCAGTAGCAGCTGGCTGATGACGTCACAGCATGAGGAAGCGGAGCTCCGTGAAAGGTGAATCCCAAGGCCGGTGAGCTGCAGGGGAAACTGGGTTAGAGGTAAAGGTAGGAGTGAGGCTTTTGAAATAGCTGAATCTTCTGAGGGAGAAGCAGGCAGGTAGGAGAGGATGACAACAGGAATCCAGTTAGGTGGAGTAGAGGAATCCAACAAACAGAAGTAGTATGATAAATCTCACAGAGAGCAGGCTCAGGTTAAGGTTTAAAACAAACTTCAATACTAAGCAATGTGAAAATGCTGGGAGGGGCCTTAAATAGGCTGATGTTAATGGGAGCAGGATGCTTTAAAGGGACAGTGCAGAGAATAAGTATGCCATTATCCTGACAGAATCCCCCCTCCAAGGAGCCACTCCAGAGGCTCAAGGCCCAGGACGATCCGGATGTCTCTGGTGGAAATGAGATATCAAACGAGGAGCGGATATGTTGGTAGCTGGTTCCCAGGGATCATCATCTGTAGAGAAACCCTTCCAACGAACAAGATATTCAATACGTCCCCTGCGGAAACGGGAATCCAGGATTGAGTGAACTTCATACTCCATTTCAGGGTCGAGAGAAATAGGTGGAAGAGACGTTTGTAAAGAGAAATCCCTGAGATCCTTATAGGGTTTGAGAAGGGATACATGGAATGTGGGATGAACCCTTAAATTATCGGGTAATTTAAGCCGGACAGCATTGGCATTAATGACGAGTTCAACAGGGTATGGACCAATGAACAACGGAGAAAGTTTTTTCGAAGGGGTTTTCAAACTTAGGTGTTTGGTGGATAGCCAGACGAGATCACCTTTTGTGTAGACAGGAGGAGGAGTTCTGCGGCGATCATAATACTGTTTCTGGAGTTGTTTTGCTGCTATGATGTTGGACTCGATGGTTTTAAAGTTGGAAGAGATGGAATCAGACAAATCTGATATACTAGATACTGGAACGGTAGAAGATGGTAGGATGTGAAACTTGGGGTGAAAACCGTAGTTTGCGAAGAAGGGAGTTTGACCAGTAGTGGAATGAATAGTGTTGTTGTAACAAAATTCAGCGTAATGCAGGAAGTCACTCCAAAGATGTTGTTGAGAGGAACAGAAGAGTCTTAAAAATTGTTCCAACCACTGGTTACAACGTTCAGTTTGACCATTACATTGCGGGTGGTAAGCAGTAGTTAACTTTCTCTCAACAGATAAAGTTTTACAGAAATGGTACCATAGTCTGCTAGAAAATTGACTGCCACGATCACTGAGGATTGAAGTGGGAAGTCCATGATACTTAACAATATGTTTGAGAAGCAAATGTACTGTCTCCAAAGCGGTAGGAAGTTTGGAGAAGGGGATGAAATGGCACATCTTCGTGAAGAGATCTACAACGACAAGGATGGTGGTATTCTTTGAAGAGACTGGCAAATCTACAATAAAGTCTAAAGCAATCTCAGACCATGGATTCTTTGGAGTAGGCAAAGGCAAAAGCAACCCATAGGGAGAGTGTTTTTCCCTTTTTGAAATGGTACAATTAAGACAAGAGTTTACATAGTTCTTAACTTCAGTTGCCATATGAGGCCACCAGTAATCCCTTTTTACTAGATCGAGAGTTTTATGGATACCTGGATGACCAGCTAGAGGTGAATCATGTACAGATTGAAGGAGAATGAGTCTGAGGGAAGGTGGAACATATATCTTTGAATCATGAGAATAAAGTCCTTGAGTATTAAGTTGAAGAAGGTGTGATGGCTTTGTAGAGTCGGCCAACTGTTCCTTTTTAAGGTTAGATGAGACTTCGAGAGTAAAAGAAATGAAGTTTTCTTTTGGTATGATGGATTGGTCGGTCGTTTGATGTGGAAGACTTGTGGGTAACCGGGATAATGCGTCAGCTTTTTGGTTCTTTCCAGCATGATGGTATGTGATGAGGAAATTAAAACGAGAGAAAAAGAGATTCCAGCGAACCTGTCTGGCTGACAAGGTTCTAGTGGCCTTCAAGTACTGCAGGTTCCTATGATCTGTATAGATGAGTGTAGGAATGGAAGTACCTTCAAGGAGGTGTCGCCAGTGTTCCAGGGAGAGTTTTATGGCTAAGAGTTCTTTGTCACCAATAGGATAGTTTTGTTCCGCACTATTCAAAGTCTTGGAGTAAAAAGCCACAGGATGTAACGGTTTTGACAAGTTTTCTCTTTGGGAGAGAACAGCGCCAATAGCAGAATTTGAGGCGTCCACCTCAAGAACAAATTGTAGATTAGGGTCAGGAAAACGGAGTATTGGTGCTGAAGTGAACTTTTGTTTGAACAAATCAAAAGCGGATTGTGCTTCTTTAGTCCACCTGAAATGTGAATTATTTTTTGTTAGAACAGTTAAAGGAAGAGCAAGTTTGGAGAAATTTTTAATAAATTTGCGGTAGAAATTCGCAAAACCCATGAAGGACTGAACTTGACGTTTAGTTGTTGGTATGGGCCAATTTAAAACTGCATCAACCTTTTTTTGTTCCATATGGATACCTGAAGGAGAAATTTCATATCCCAGAAAGGATATGGTCTGTGAATTGAACAGGCATTTCTCAGCCTTAGCATACAAGTGGTTACCTCTGAGCCTTGATAAAACTTGTCTAACATGGGAAATGTGTTCCTGATAGGTCTTGGAATAAATTAAAATATCATCCAGATAGATGACAATAAAGACATCTAATATGTCCCTAAAAATGTCATTAATTAAGTGCTGGAAAGTTGCGGGCGCGTTGCAGAGCCCAAAAGGCATCACGACGTATTCGAACAATCCGTATCTTGTTCGAAACGCTGTGAGCCACTCATCTCCAGATCTAATTCGGATGAGATTATAGGCTCCTCTTAAGTCCAATTTTGTGAAAAATTTTGCTCCCTCCAACCTTTCAATTAACTCCGGGATGAGGGGTAAAGGATATCTGTTTTTTACTGTAATTTTATTTAGTTGTCTGTAGTCTACGATTGGCCTCAAAGAGCCATCCTTATTTTTAACAAAAAAAATCCCAGCACTAGCTGGAGAGGTGGAGGGACGGATGAAACCTTTCCTTAGATTTTCATCTAAGTAAGATTTAAGGTGTGTTAACTCAGGGTTTGAGAGTGGGTAAATATGACCCGTGGGGATCTCAGAGCCAGGTATGATCTCAATAGGACAATCATACTTCCTGTGAGGAGGAAGATTGTCACACTGGGTTTTGCTGAATACATCTGCATAATCCTTATAAACCTCAGGAATTTGAATTGTCTCATTGGATTCAGTGGTTTGCAAAATAGTAGCTGGGAAACAAGTAGTAGAGCAGAATGTAGAATTAAATGTGACTGTTGAGGTAGACCAATTTACTTCAGGATTATGAATTCGGAGCCAGTTTATACCGAGAACTATGGGTGAAATAGGGGATGATATTACATCAAATGACATATACTCCCTATGGTGGTCTGGGGTAACAACAAGTAAGGGTATTGTTTGATATTTAACTGGACCTGATGTGATTGGATTACCATCTATTCCACGTAATAACACAGGAGACCTTTTTTGCACAAGTGGAATTTTATTGAATTTAGTGAATACAGTATCTATGTAGGAGGCTGTAGCTCCTGAGTCAATAATCGCGGGAGCGTTGATTCGATGTGACTCCCACTGTAAAAGAAGAGATAAATTTAGGTAAGGGAGAGCATGATCTTGAGTGGTATAACAAAAAGGTTCTTTATACATCTTACCCTTGTTTTGTTTCAGGAGGGAAGGACAGTCCCTGACAGTGTGTTTGTCTGAAGCACAGTATAAGCAGAGGTTATTAGCCCTTCGTCGGATCTTCTCCTCAGGGGTTAATGGTCCCTTTATAAAACCTATATCCATAGGTTCAGCAGTTGATTTGCTGGGGCTGGGTGTATTTTGTTTCTTTGCAGGATATTCATGAAATGATCTCTCCTGCTGTCTCTCTCTCAATCTTCTGTCTATAGTTATGCTAAGTGACATTAAAGCCTCAAGAGTATGTGGTAGTTCAGATCTAGACAACTCATCCTTAATTCCTTGTGAAAGGCCTAATCTAAACTGATTTCTCAGTGAAAGGTCATTCCATTGAGTGTCTTTCGCCCATTTTTTAAATTCGGCAATGTAATCCTCAACTACTCTTTTCTTTTGTTTTAAGCCTCGCATTGCAGTTTCAGCAGTAAGCTGTTTATATGGATCCTCATATAGCTGACCCATAGCAGAAAAAAAACTTTCCAAAGAATTAAGTATATCATCGTTATTCTCAAAGTAAGTGTTGGCCCATGTGCGGGGCTCACCTCTCAAATAGGATATAACTGTGAGTACCCTTGCTCTATCAGTGGGATAGGTATGAGGTTTAAGGGAGAACATAAGCAAACAAGCATTCTTGAAATCTCTATACTCAGATCTCTCACCACTAAATTTTTCTGGTGTACTAACCTGTGGTTCTAACATAGGTACCCTCTTATCAACCACATCCCTGATATAAGCTTTTAAAGTATCATTTTCTGTTTTCAAAGTGTTAACAGCTTCAGTTAATAAATCAACTCTCTGTGTGATATTTTGCACATGTGCGTTCATTCCAGCTGGGTCCATAGTTTTGTGGCTTAGTATTATGTCAGGCACAACTAAGAAAGAAAAAATGTGTGCAGCTTAGTTATTAAGACCACAACTGCTCGAATGAAAAAACAATAAAAATTGTATGGTTGTTTGCAACAGAGTGAAAAGGTAAAACAAAATTTAGGAATTAGGCAGCTATGTAAAACCTTATTCCTTATTGCAAAGTTTTAGTATACAGGCAGTAATTGAGCATATTCCCTATGGCTGCCACATGTGTCTGGGTAGTCACTGTGAGAGAGTAAATGCAGCAGGGGTATGCCCAGATAAACCTGAGATTTTAACATTAATAAAGGTAAAAATTAAATAAGCAAGGAAAAATTGGTACTATGATCATAGAAAAAATAAGCAATTGCTATTGTGAACAGAGTTACGGTAAAACAGCAGGATATGAGGGAATGAACTAAAAGTCAGAGAAATAACAGCAGCAACTGAGATACTAATCTTAGAGTATAGCAGCAAAGTAAAAATTCAGAGACTGGCTTACCGCTAACAGAACTGTTATAATGATAGTTGCAAACACTGGGTTGTAATGGCGACTTGCCAGAGGGAGCAAGGAAGCTCAGTAGCAGCTGGCTGATGACGTCACAGCATGAGGAAGCGGAGCTCCGTGAAAGGTGAATCCCAAGGCCGGTGAGCTGCAGGGGAAACTGGGTTAGAGGTAAAGGTAGGAGTGAGGCTTTTGAAATAGCTGAATCTTCTGAGGGAGAAGCAGGCAGGTAGGAGAGGATGACAACAGGAATCCAGTTAGGTGGAGTAGAGGAATCCAACAAACAGAAGTAGTATGATAAATCTCACAGAGAGCAGGCTCAGGTTAAGGTTTAAAACAAACTTCAATACTAAGCAATGTGAAAATGCTGGGAGGGGCCTTAAATAGGCTGATGTTAATGGGAGCAGGATGCTTTAAAGGGACAGTGCAGAGAATAAGTATGCCATTATCCTGACAACGCAGAACCTGGTATGCAGATCTAGTGGACATGTCATCCTTTCCACCTTGGATTCTGCCGTTAAGACAAGACCTTCTACTACAAGGTCCTTTCAATCATCCAAATCTAATTTCTCTGAGACTGACTACCTGTAGATTGAACGCTTGATGTTATCAAAGCGTGGCTTCTCCGAGTCAGTCATTGATACCTTAATACAGGCACGAAAGCCTGTCACCAGGAAAATTTACCATAAGATATGGCGTAAATATCTTTATTGGTGTGAATCCAAGGGTTACTCATGGAGTAAGGTCAGGATTCCCAGGATATTATCCTTTCTCCAAGAAGGTTTGGAAAAAGGATTGTCAGCTAGTTCCTTAAAGGGACAGATTTCTGCCCTGTCTATTCTTTTGCACAAGCGTCTGGCAGATGTTCCAGACGTTCAGGCATTTTGTCAGGCTTTAGTTAGAATCAAGCCTGTGTTTAAACCTGTTGCTCCGCCATGGAGCTTAAATCTGGTTCTTAAAGTTCTTCAAGGAGTTCCGTTTGAACCTCTTCATTCCATAGATATCAAACTTTTATCTTGGAAAGTTCTGTTTTTGGTAGCTATTTCCTCGGCTCGTAGAGTCTCTGAGTTATCTGCCTTACAATGTGATTCTCCTTATCTGATCTTCCATGCGGATAAGGTAGTCCTGCGTACCAAACCTGGGTTTTTACCTAAGGTGGTGTCTAATAAGAATATCAATCAAGAGATTGTTGTTCCATCTTTGTGTCCTAATCCTTCTTCAAAGAAGGAATGTCTATTACACAATCTGGACGTGGTTCGTGCTTTAAAGTTTAACTTACAAGCTACTAAAGATTTTCGTCAAACATCTGCTTTGTTTGTTGTCTACTCTGGACAGAGGAGAGGTCAAAAGGCTTCGGCAACCTCTCTTTCTTTTTGGCTAAGAAGCATAATCCGCTTAGCCTATGAGACTGCTGGCCAGCAGCCTCCAGAAAGGATTACAGCTCATTCCACTAGAGCTGTGGCTTCCACATGGGCCTTTAAAAATGAGGCTTCTGTTGAACAGATTTGCAAGGCGGCGACTTGGTCTTCGCTTCATACTTTTTCAAAATTCTACAAGTTTGATACTTTTGCTTCTTCGGAGGCTATTTTTGGGAGAAAGGTTTTACAGGCAGTGGTACCTTCCGTTTAAGTACCTGCCTTGTCCCTCCCTTCATCCGTGTACTTTAGCTTTGGTATTGGTATCCCACAAGTAATGGATGATCCGTGGACTGGATACACCTTACAAGAGAAAACATAATTTATGCTTACCTGATAAATTTATTTCTCTTGTGGTGTATCCAGTCCACGGCCCGCCCTGTCATTTTAAGGCAGGTATTTTTTAACTTTAAACTACTGTCACCACTGCACCCTATGGTTTCTCCTTTCTCTGCTTGTTTTTGGTCGAATGACTGGATATGGCAGTTAGGGGAGGAACTATATAGATAGCTCTGCTGTGGGTGTCCTCTTGCAACTTCCTGTTGGGAATGAAAATATCCCACAAGTAATGGATGATCCGTGTACTGGATACACCACAAGAGAAATACATTTATCAGGTAAGCATAAATTATGTTTTTAGCAGGGAGCAGCAAAGAGCGGCGAAATAGAAATAAGGCATTGGTGGTTCAGTGGTAGAGTTCTTGCCTGCCATGCGGGAGGCCTGGGTTCGATTCCCGGCCAATGCATATGCAATGTTTTAAAAATTCTCTGCACATTACTAAGTGCTTATTCCCACCTTACTTTGAAAGAAATACAACCTTCTTTACAACTACAAATTTGCACATATCAAATAAAACCATAGGACAAATGATAGCCAAAAGTTTTGAAAACATTACAGTTAAACAAAGCTCAAATTAAAAAAACAGCCAGGTACAAAACTGAAATTGTACTAGCAACAATTGGTTTAACACTAGAAAACTATTCAGCCAAAAATGTCACACTCAATATCTTTTTTATGTGGATACAAATATCAAAGAGTTCATTTGTTGCACCAACATCAATTGATTCCCAATAATTTTATGTATTTCAATATGGAGAGAGAGAGAGAGAGAGAGAACAGTTTAGAAATGAAAAAATGAAGAATCATACTTTTGTTTTTCTATTTTTTAGGGCTTCTATCATATGTCTGAATTAGATATCATTGTCAATTTAATAAATAATCTAATAAATTCATGATAAAAGATTCAGGAGGTTTAGGAAAACTCTTTCTAAATTATATTCAGGAAAGAGGCGGAGCCTGACTGAGCTTGGAGATGGCTGCCTAATCTCTAAGCTCTGTGCTGCCATCGATAAAAAGCCAGTATTGTAGTGAGCTACAATAAGAAAAGACTGCAATTTATTACCTACAGATGGGTCCTAACTTATACTCAAGAAATATGTGACACTCATATGCTATAAGGTAACCTTACAAACTTTACCAGGCTATCCAGGATATTGGCGCCAAAAGGACATACAAAGGAAGCGGCGCACATATCAGCAGAATACCTTAACTCTCTTCGGAGGTAATATACACCCCGCGATCCTGTCCGGTGACCCACAATCAGGAGCGCTGACATCCATGGTGCGCTGTGTACGAGGTGTGCTCTGAGCGCCGAAAGATCCCCAACGCTGCTCCTCTCGAGCCCCAACGGAACTCCCAGGTAGGCCACGAAAGCGGAAAGACACTTAGAAACAGCGCGGGTGGGAGCCGCGATACACAGCAGTAAGTAGAGCTGCCGAGGGAGCATAAAAGTTTTACAACAAGGCGGCAAAATATGCTTTAAAAGCTCAAGTAAGAACTATTGAGATAACGCATAACAACGCCGCCATAATACTAAGACTATCACTGTCAATACCGGACGGTGTGAAGGGCTCTAACTAATATATGTAATGGATTGGGGACATACCCATTAGAGAGACAAACACAGAGAGCAAGGTACATGAAGGAAAGGACAGCAGATTAAATGCCATATCCTGTGGAAAAATGCTGGGAAGTTTAAACAGTCAGAACACATAGAGGCCTGGGGAGGTTACAACCACAGTAAAGTACAGAAGCAGCTGGGCATATGATATTAGATTAAGCTTGTTAAAGATGATCTAAGCTACCAAATTTCAACTACACAAATTAGTTGCCTGCACCTTTCTAACTGCAGTCCCACACACAGAGAAGGAGAGACAAAAAAGATTTGCTTGAAGAAAAACAGCAGGGGCTGGAACTACAGTTTATTCTCACGATGTGTTAATGATATTGTGCTTTGCTGAACCTCCTTATCCCCCCAATTTTAGTAGCTGATTCTTGCAATCCCCAGATTGTAACAACTAAGCTAAACAAACATATCACAGATTCTGCTTTGGTGAATCTGAAGCTGGAACTGAGCTACCCCTGGGCCTTTCATTCAAGCTATTATGTCAGCTAGAAAACCATCTAGGGGAGAAAAGCTACTCAAACCTGCAACAGTGAGCTCCTTTTTTAAACCCTCCAAACAACCTAAGACCTCAGACTCACTAGCAATGGAGGACACAGGAGACTCAGAAACTGAATCTGTACCCCCCACCACAGAAGGGGACAAGAACCCAGTGACAAAAGATGACTTAAAAAACCTAATCTCCAAACAGGACTTCACTTGCAATTTCGAAAAGCTGTGGGATAAAATTGACTCTATGCATACTGCAGTTACCTCTAGCCTGACAGATATACGCTCGGATTTAGCTGATCTGGGAGGCAGAATTGATGCTTTAGAGGAACACAATGACACGATTACAAGTGAACTAGCGGCATCCACCCATACCATCCAAATACAACAACAATCTATTGCAGATCTGCAAGATAAGGTCGATGACCTAGAAAACAGATCCCGCAGAAATAATATTAGGCTGAAGGGAATCCCAGAATCCATTGCTAGTTCGGATCTACATGCATATTTGCAACAACTCTTTCATAATATCACCGGAGACCCGGAAGAATCAGAATATGATATAGAACGGGCACACAGGGCGTTGAGAGCAAAGCCTAAAGGAGAGGCCCCCCCCAGAGATGTCATCATCAAGATGTCGTTTTTTCAAGACAAGGAAAAAATACTTCAAGCCTCCAGAAACAAGCCAACATTTAAATTTCAAGGAACTGTAATACAGTTTTTTCAAGACCTTAGTCTTAGAACACTTCAAAAAAGAAGCTCCTTACGCCCACTCACTTCCCTCCTGAGAAAGCAAATATAAATGGGGTTTCCCCTTCGCCTTATACATCTTAAAGGATAACAAAACCCTTACTGTGCGTGAGCCAGAAGAAATCAGCCCGACATGTAAACTCCTAGGGCTGGAGGCTCCTCTCATCCCAACAGAAGACCAACCAGCAACACAAGGGGGCCCACCCAGGCAAACTAAATGGACAAAAGTGAACCGCAAAGGAACAAAGAAATAATACCCCAAAGATTCACCACCATGTTAGGAGGTTGTTCACTACTCTAGAGACAGTCCCCCAGCACTAGGTAGCTCTGATACAGGGATTACCCTAGAACACTGGAGAGATTACTCTCTTGACAAATTAACTCTCACTAAATATCCTTACCCTTGGGTCCCCAGTTAGGGATTCCATAGGGAACATACGGGAGAAGGCCTCCCCTGACAAGGACTCAATAGAATTACTGTTGAAATGTTTATGTTAAACCAAGTTTGAAAGTTTTATACAATGCTGACTTATCAAAAAAAGATGTTTTAATGTACAGGCAGCCTTATCATCTCCCATATAGGAATGTTAGATTATGTGCTGTTAGAGGCCCCACAAAACGGGCATACATTTTGGTTATATTTATTTTATTGTTTACTTTACTGTTTTTGTTATTTCATGTACTATTCTTCTGCTTTAACTGTCTTTTTTCTATTTCTCAAGGGCTCTGGGGCTTCTCTTCTCCCCCCTCTACAAAAAGATAACCACACTCTCCCTCCTAGCAATGAAATCCCTACAACGCTGGAGAATTCACAGCTGACTATAGCTAGTTGGGTAATGTTATACATCCCCACCACTACATTTCAATGACCCCCCAAATCCGTCTCATATCCCACAATGTTAGAGGGCTAAACTCTAATTTTAAAAGACGCACTGCTATGTCTCAATACCAACACTTAGGAGCAAACATTATATTTCTCCAGGAAACTTACTTTACACAGGCCATTATCCCAAAATATTGGGCCAAACATTTCACCCAACATTACCACGCTACCACAGACTCTAAAAAAAGAGGGGTTTCGATCCTGATACATTCTAGCCTGTCATTTGACCATGAATCCACTATAGCAGATAAAGAGGGCAGATATATATTGGTCAAGGGACGTCTTCAAGATTCAAATGTGGTCCTATGTAATGTATACGCACCAAATGAGAACCAACATTCCTTCTTTCAAAACATCTCCGACTTACTTACAGACTGGTCCCAACACAAAATAATACTAGCGGGAGACTTCAATATAACAATGAACAAACATATTGATAGAGGCACGAAACTATCACCCAAACAACTTAGACATAACAGAATAGTTAATGCCATACAAGAACACTTAGTCCCGCACTCATTGATAGACTCCTGGTTCACATTACATGGACAAACATCAGACACAACTTTCTATTCCTCAGCCCATAAACAGTACACAAGAATAGACTACATCTACACGAGTCAAATAGCTTAAGTGCTTATTCCCACCTTACTTTGAAAGAAATACAACCTTCTTTACAACTACAAATTTGCACATATCAAACAAAACCATAGGACAAATGATAGCCAAAAGTTTTGAAAACATTACAGTTAAACAAAGCTCAAATTAAAAAAACAGCCAGGTACAAAACTGAAATTGTACTAGCAACAATTGGTTTAACACTAGAAAACTATTCAGCCAAAAATGTCACACTCAATATCTTTTCTATGTGGATACAAATATCAAAGAGTTCATTTGTTGCACCAACATCAATTGATTCCCAATCATTTTATGTATTTCAATATGGAGAGAGAGAGAGAGAGAGAGAGAGAGAGAGAGAGAGAGAGAACAGTTTAGAAATGAAAAAATGAAGAATCATACTTTTGTTTTCCTATTTTTTAGGGCTTCTATCATATGTCTGAATTAGATATCATTGTCAATTTAATAAATAATCTAGTAAATTCATGATAAAAGATTCAGGAGGTTTAGGAAAACTCTTTCTAAATTATATTCAGGAAATTAAAGGTGCATTATCTCGTAATTCTGATCAAGATTGTTTTTTCCAAGCCTGATGTAGGCTTAGTACATTGGAGAAATGCAGAAGAGAGGAATAGGAAAATGGCAACCCATGATTGAAAAGGAACGCCCAACGTGGGGCTCGAACCCACGACCCTGAGATTAAGAGTCTCATGCTCTACCGACTGAGCTAGCCGGGCAACTGTCTAGTACTGCTTTCTGGCGTTTTCTGGCTAATGTAGTAATAACCTTCTACTATTTTGATATACTTTTAGACTGAAGCAGCATCTAAACTCACGCATGTCATTGGTGGTAGACTTCTCGCTTCCCTCCTAGGAGGCCCCGATTCAATTCCTGGTCAACGCATGCGCTATGATTTTTGAAATGTTCTGTCTAGAACATAGAAATGTATCTGACCTTTCATGATTGAAAAGGATCGCCCAACGTGGGGCTCGAACCCACGACCCTGAGATTAAGAGTCTCATGCTCTACCGACTGAGCTAGCCGGGCAACTACTTTGGGAACTTTGCTACCGGTTTCCAGGTCAATTAGTAATAATTTTCTACAAGTATAACATACTTTTAAACGGAAGCAACAAAGAGCGGCAATATTGACGCATGGCATTGGTGGTTCAGTGGTAGAATTCTCGCCTGCCACGCGGGAGGCCCGGGTTCGATTCCCGGCCAATGCATGTACTGTGTTTTAAAAATTCTCTGCACATTACGAAGTGCTTATTCCAACCTTTTTTTTAAATGAATACAACCTTCTTTACAACTCCGAATTTGCACATATCGAACAAAACTATAAACAAGTCTAACATACTTTTAGCAGGGAGCAGCAAAGAGCGGCAAAGTAGAAATAAGGCATTGGTGGTTCAGTGGTAGAATTCTCGCCTGCCACGCGGGAGGCCCGGGTTCGATTCCCGGCCAATGCATATGCAATGTTTTAAAAATTCTCTGCACATTACGAAGTGCTTATTCCCACCTTACTTTGAAAGAAATACAACCTTCTTTACAACTACAAATTTGCACATATCAAACAAAACCATAGGACAAATGATAGCCAAAAGTTTTGAAAACATTACAGTTAAACAAAGCTCAAATTAAAAAAACAGCCAGGTACAAAACTGAAATTGTACTAGCAACAATTGGTTTAACACTAGAAAACTATTCAGCCAAAAATGTCACACTCAATATCTTTTCTATGTGGATACAAATATCAAAGAGTTCATTTGTTGCACCAACATCAATTGATTCCCAATCATTTTATGTATTTCAATATGGAGAGAGAGAGAGAGAGAGAGAGAGAGAGAGAGAGAGAGAGAGAGAGAGAGAGAGAGAGAGAGAACAGTTTAGAAATGAAAAAATGAAGAATCATACTTTTGTTTTCCTATTTTTTAGGGCTTCTATCATATGTCTGAATTAGATATCATTGTCAATTTAATAAATAATCTAGTAAATTCATGATAAAAGATTCAGGAGGTTTAGGAAAACTCTTTCTAAATTATATTCAGGAAATTAAAGGTGCATTATCTCGTAATTCTGATCAAGATTGTTTTTTCCAAGCCTGATGTAGGCTTAGTACATTGGAGAAATGCAGAAGAGAGGAATAGGAAAATGGCAACCCATGATTGAAAAGGAACGCCCAACGTGGGGCTCGAACCCACGACCCTGAGATTAAGAGTCTCATGCTCTACCGACTGAGCTAGCCGGGCAACTGTCTAGTACTGCTTTCTGGCGTTTTCTGGCTAATGTAGTAATAACCTTCTACTATTTTGATATACTTTTAGACTGAAGCAGCATCTAAACTCACGCATGTCATTGGTGGTAGACTTCTCGCTTCCCTCCTAGGAGGCCCCGATTCAATTCCTGGTCAACGCATGCGCTATGATTTTTGAAATGTTCTGTCTAGAACATAGAAATGTATCTGACCTTTCATGATTGAAAAGGATCGCCCAACGTGGGGCTCAAACCCACGAGCCCATGCTCTACCGACTGAGCTAGCCGGGCAACTACTTTGGGAACTTTGCTACCGGTTTCCAGGTCAATTAGTAATAATTTTCTACAAGTATAACATACTTTTAGACGGAAGCAACAAAGAGCGGCAAAATTGACGCATGGCATTGGTGGTTCAGTGGTAGAATTCTCGCCTGCCACGCGGGAGGCCCGGGTTCGATTCCCGGCCAATGCATGTACTGTGTTTTAAAAATTCTCTGCACATTACGAAGTGCTTATTCCCACCTTTTTTTTAAATGAATACAACCTTCTTTACAACTCCGAATTTGCACATATCGAACAAAACTATAAACAAGTCTAACATACTTTTAGCAGGGAGCAGCAAAGAGCGGCAAAGTAGAAATAAGGCATTGGTGGTTCAGTGGTAGAATTCTCGCCTGCCACGCGGGAGGCCCGGGTTCGATTCCCGGCCAATGCATATGCAATGTTTTAAAAATTCTCTGCACATTACGAAGTGCTTATTCCCACCTTACTTTGAAAGAAATACAACCTTCTTTACAACTACAAATTTGCACATATCAAACAAAACCATAGGACAAATGATAGCCAAAAGTTTTGAAAACATTACAGTTAAACAAAGCTCAAATTAAAAAAACAGCCAGGTACAAAACTGAAATTGTACTAGCAACAATTGGTTTAACACTAGAAAACTATTCAGCCAAAAATGTCACACTCAATATCTTTTCTATGTGGATACAAATATCAAAGAGTTCATTTGTTGCACCAACATCAATTGATTCCCAATCATTTTATGTATTTCAATATGGAGAGAGAGAGAGAGAGAGAGAGAGAGAGAGAGAGAGAGAGAGAGAGAGAGAGAGAGAGAGAGAGAGAGAGAGAACAGTTTAGAAATGAAAAAATGAAGAATCATACTTTTGTTTTCCTATTTTTTAGGGCTTCTATCATATGTCTGAATTAGATATCATTGTCAATTTAATAAATAATCTAGTAAATTCATGATAAAAGATTCAGGAGGTTTAGGAAAACTCTTTCTAAATTATATTCAGGAAATTAAAGGTGCATTATCTCGTAATTCTGATCAAGATTGTTTTTTCCAAGCCTGATGTAGGCTTAGTACATTGGAGAAATGCAGAAGAGAGGAATAGGAAAATGGCAATCCATGATTGAAAAGGAACGCCCAACGTGGGGCTCGAACCCACGACCCTGAGATTAAGAGTCTCATGCTCTACCGACTGAGCTAGCCGGGCAACTGTCTAGTACTGCTTTCTGGCGTTTTCTGGCTAATGTAGTAATAACCTTCTACTATTTTGATATACTTTTAGACTGAAGCAGCATCTAAACTCACGCATGTCATTGGTGGTAGACTTCTCGCTTCCCTCCTAGGAGGCCCCGATTCAATTCCTGGTCAACGCATGCGCTATGATTTTTGAAATGTTCTGTCTAGAACATAGAAATGTATCTGACCTTTCATGATTGAAAAGGATCGCCCAACATGGGGCTCGAACCCACGACCCATGAGATTAAGAGTCTCATGCTCTACCGACTGAGCTAGCCGGGCAACTACTTTGGGAACTTTGCTACCGGTTTCCAGGTCAATTAGTAATAATTTTCTACAAGTATAACATACTTTTAAACGGAAGCAACAAAGAGCGGCAATATTGACGCATGGCATTGGTGGTTCAGTGGTAGAATTCTCGCCTGCCACGCGGGAGGCCCGGGTTCGATTCCCGGCCAATGCATGTACTGTGTTTTAAAAATTCTCTGCACATTACGAAGTGCTTATTCCAACCTTTTTTTTAAATGAATACAACCTTCTTTACAACTCCGAATTTGCACATATCGAACAAAACTATAAACAAGTCTAACATACTTTTAGCAGGGAGCAGCAAAGAGCGGCAAAGTAGAAATAAGGCATTGGTGGTTCAGTGGTAGAATTCTCGCCTGCCACGCGGGAGGCCCGGGTTCGATTCCCGGCCAATGCATATGCAATGTTTTAAAAATTCTCTGCACATTACGAAGTGCTTATTCCCACCTTACTTTGAAAGAAATACAACCTTCTTTACAACTACAAATTTGCACATATCAAACAAAACCATAGGACAAATGATAGCCAAAAGTTTTGAAAACATTACAGTTAAACAAAGCTCAAATTAAAAAAACAGCCAGGTACAAAACTGAAATTGTACTAGCAACAATTGGTTTAACACTAGAAAACTATTCAGCCAAAAATGTCACACTCAATATCTTTTCTATGTGGATACAAATATCAAAGAGTTCATTTGTTGCACCAACATCAATTGATTCCCAATCATTTTATGTATTTCAATATGGAGAGAGAGAGAGAGAGAGAGAGAGAGAGAGAGAGAGAGAGAGAGAGAGAGAGAGAGAGAGAGAGAGAACAGTTTAGAAATGAAAAAATGAAGAATCATACTTTTGTTTTCCTATTTTTTAGGGCTTCTATCATATGTCTGAATTAGATATCATTGTCAATTTAATAAATAATCTAGTAAATTCATGATAAAAGATTCAGGAGGTTTAGGAAAACTCTTTCTAAATTATATTCAGGAAATTAAAGGTGCATTATCTCGTAATTCTGATCAAGATTGTTTTTTCCAAGCCTGATGTAGGCTTAGTACATTGGAGAAATGCAGAAGAGAGGAATAGGAAAATGGCAATCCATGATTGAAAAGGAACGCCCAACGTGGGGCTCGAACCCACGACCCTGAGATTAAGAGTCTCATGCTCTACCGACTGAGCTAGCCGGGCAACTGTCTAGTACTGCTTTCTGGCGTTTTCTGGCTAATGTAGTAATAACCTTCTACTATTTTGATATACTTTTAGACTGAAGCAGCATCTAAACTCACGCATGTCATTGGTGGTAGACTTCTCGCTTCCCTCCTAGGAGGCCCCGATTCAATTCCTGGTCAACGCATGCGCTATGATTTTTGAAATGTTCTGTCTAGAACATAGAAATGTATCTGACCTTTCATGATTGAAAAGGATCGCCCAACGTGGGGCTCGAACCCACGAGCCTGAGATTAAGAGTCTCATGCTCTACCGACTGAGCTAGCCGGGCAACTACTTTGGGAACTTTGCTACCGGTTTCCAGGTCAATTAGTAATAATTTTCTACAAGTATAACATACTTTTAGACGGAAGCAACAAAGAGCGGCAATATTGACGCATGGCATTGGTGGTTCAGTGGTAGAATTCTCGCCTGCCACGCGGGAGGCCCGGGTTCGATTCCCGGCCAATGCATGTACTGTGTTTTAAAAATTCTCTGCACATTACGAAGTGCTTATTCCAACCTTTTTTTTAAATGAATACAACCTTCTTTACAACTCCGAATTTGCACATATCGAACAAAACTATAAACAAGTCTAACATACTTTTAGCAGGGAGCAGCAAAGAGCGGCAAAGTAGAAATAAGGCATTGGTGGTTCAGTGGTAGAATTCTCGCCTGCCACGCGGGAGGCCCGGGTTCGATTCCCGGCCAATGCATATGCAATGTTTTAAAAATTCTCTGCACATTACGAAGTGCTTATTCCCACCTTACTTTGAAAGAAATACAACCTTCTTTACAACTACAAATTTGCACATATCAAACAAAACCATAGGACAAATGATAGCCAAAAGTTTTGAAAACATTACAGTTAAACAAAGCTCAAATTAAAAAAACAGCCAGGTACAAAACTGAAATTGTACTAGCAACAATTGGTTTAACACTAGAAAACTATTCAGCCAAAAATGTCACACTCAATATCTTTTCTATGTGGATACAAATATCAAAGAGTTCATTTGTTGCACCAACATCAATTGATTCCCAATCATTTTATGTATTTCAATATGGAGAGAGAGAGAGAGAGAGAGAGAGAGAGAGAGAGAGAGAGAGAGAGAGAGAGAGAGAGAGAGAGAGAGAGAGAGAGAGAGAGAGAGAGAGAGAACAGTTTAGAAATGAAAAAATGAAGAATCATACTTTTGTTTTCCTATTTTTTAGGGCTTCTATCATATGTCTGAATTAGATATCATTGTCAATTTAATAAATAATCTAGTAAATTCATGATAAAAGATTCAGGAGGTTTAGGAAAACTCTTTCTAAATTATATTCAGGAAATTAAAGGTGCATTATCTCGTAATTCTGATCAAGATTGTTTTTTCCAAGCCTGATGTAGGCTTAGTACATTGGAGAAATGCAGAAGAGAGGAATAGGAAAATGGCAACCCATGATTGAAAAGGAACGCCCAACGTGGGGCTCGAACCCACGACCCTGAGATTAAGAGTCTCATGCTCTACCGACTGAGCTAGCCGGGCAACTGTCTAGTACTGCTTTCTGGCGTTTTCTGGCTAATGTAGTAATAACCTTCTACTATTTTGATATACTTTTAGACTGAAGCAGCATCTAAACTCACGCATGTCATTGGTGGTAGACTTCTCGCTTCCCTCCTAGGAGGCCCCGATTCAATTCCTGGTCAACGCATGCGCTATGATTTTTGAAATGTTCTGTCTAGAACATAGAAATGTATCTGACCTTTCATGATTGAAAAGGATCGCCCAACGTGGGGCTCGAACCCACGACCCTGAGATTAAGAGTCTCATGCTCTACCGACTGAGCTAGCCGGGCAACTACTTTGGGAACTTTGCTACCGGTTTCCAGGTCAATTAGTAATAATTTTCTACAAGTATAACATACTTTTAGACGGAAGCAACAAAGAGCGGCAATATTGACGCATGGCATTGGTGGTTCAGTGGTAGAATTCTCGCCTGCCACGCGGGAGGCCCGGGTTCGATTCCCGGCCAATGCATGTACTGTGTTTTAAAAATTCTCTGCACATTACGAAGTGCTTATTCCCACCTTTTTTTTAAATGAATACAACCTTCTTTACAACTCCGAATTTGCACATATCGAACAAAACTATAAACAATTTTTAAGGAAAAGATTTTGAACCTTTATTTTTTACACTTAAATTAGCAGCCTAAAGAACCTTTTACTGAGAACTATCACAATGAGTCTACAAAATGATTTACTACTAAGACAACAAAAAAGATTGCAAGATCTTAATTCAATTTTTAATACATCAAATGAACCGCCTCAAAATGTAGGGGAGGATCAGATCAATGATCTACTTTGCCAGTCACATAAGACATTATACAAACATACAAAGAGATGGTGGAACTTACACTTTTTTCAAAAGTATTTACAAGACAAAATGATCCCTAGAGGATTACGTATCAAAATGTTCCCTGGGTTTGATCTTAAAAAACAAGAACACATAGAAAGATGGGAAAAGGCTCTGACAACCTGCTCATTCACATTAATGCAGATACTAATAGAAGCAGATGAAGATGAAATAGCTTCTTTAGAAACAGAAATAAAAACTTATAATGACAATCTAAAGAATTTTGAAAACTTAGAAAAATTCACCAATTTATACACTCAATATCAATCAGAATTGGATAAACTTGAAAATGAACTCATTCAAACAAAAAAACAGAAATATCAAAGAGACCAGACTGACTATTTAAATAAAAGGGTGTATAAGTGGCAGAAAAGGTATAACACCCGCTCACGAAATAATAATCAGTATCAAAATTCAACACAGCAGCATGACAGTGAAACTGATATCTCAGACTCAGATACTTCTATAGAAAGCATCAACAGTGAAATGAGTATCCAACCCAGAGTATATACCAGGTTACAAACACAGGCCTTAACACCTAATGACCCATCAGCTCCCTCTACATCTACTAGCGCGTCCTCTTTTTTAGGCATAACAACGGGCAGACAGCGCACTATACCGGGCAGCAATCAGGTGCAAGAATCGAGGCCCAACAAGCGCAAGCCAGCAACCACTCCTCAAAGAGAGACAAGAAGGAGACAGCCAAGCCCATTCTCCAAGATCAGGATGGGAACCTAAAAATTGTAAATCTAACAAGCCATGTGCTAAACCAAACCCACATCTCTGTTCTGTCCAAAGGTCTTAGTTTTTGTCCAACAAACAAACTAAATAAATTTGAAGTTGTCAAAGACATAAATCTGTATACTAGAAAGCTACTTTTGAAAAAATTATATGCCAAGAAAGAACTCGGAGATGATTGGACTATGACAGACCAACTAGCCTTACAAGATCTACAAGACTTACTCAATGATAACTCAGATAACATATCCCCAGAAACTGACTGGAGACAAAAAATCAGAAATAAATCTAAATACATTCCTCCCAGCCATTTATCACCTCAGATCCAAGTGTTCAATGAAATTGTATGTGAAAAAATAGAAAAACTACCTGACTTCAAAATAAGTTCTAATCTTACCAAACATGAACAAAAAGCATTAAAAGAAATCCACACATGGCATGACACCATCATTAAGCCATCTGATAAGGGGGGCAATATAGTCCTATGGGACAAGAATATGTACCTTGAGGAAGCCACTAAACAACTTGACAATAAACATTGCTATAAGAAATTATTCGGCAATCCCACAGCTATGTACAGTGAAAAGTACAGTAAAATCATAGATAAGGCATATAAGGATAAAATTATCAACAGTACGGAAAAACAATTCTTATCACAGCAACATCCTACCACAGCTACTTTCTATATGATTCCCAAGATACATAAGGACATCCAGAAACCTCCAGGCAGGCCCATAGTGTCAGGCAACGGCAGTCTAACTGAAAAACCGAGTCAATACATAGACCAACGACTCAGAGAATATCTATACACGCTACCATCTTATGTGAAGGACACTATGGAGGTGCTGCAAAAACTGGATAACATGACACTATCCCCTAACTCGTTCATCATAACGGCAGATGTGGAGTCATTGTATACCAACATAAAACATCATTTGGGTGAACAGGCGATTTCTTACTATTTGAGTACAAATGTGGATGATAATCAAGATCATAATCAGTTCATCAAAGATCTATTACACTTTGTACTTCATCATAACTATTTTACATTTAAAGATCGTTTTTATTTACAAACACAGGGTACCGCAATGGGTACGGCCTGCGCACCAACGTATGCAAATTTGTTCTTAGGTTGGTGGGAGAACCTAACAGTATTCACTGAAGACAATGATAGATTTATGCAGTACATTCCTTGTTGGATTCGGTATATAGATGATATACTGTTCATCTGGGAAGGCCCCGAACCAATATTATGTGAGTTCATGGAAGTCTTGAACAATAATATATTGAACATCAAACTCACATACGAGTACAGTCAGCAATCAGTTAATTTCTTAGATCTACAAATACAAGTAGACCAAGAAGGAAGGGTGAGCACAAACATATACAGAAAACAAACAGCAACCAATACCTTATTGTACCATACCAGTGCCCATGCCCCCTGTACTGTTAAGGCCATCCCTAAAGGGGAATTCACAAGGCTGAGGAGGAATTGTTCTGATTTGAGTACATTCAGGCAAGAAGCCTCTAAATTATCTAACAGGCTACAAGAAAGAGGCTACAGTAAAAGGTCCATAAAAAAAGCTAAAACTGAGGCATTACAGCAAGACAGACAAAGGCTTTTACGACCACGTCAGAAAAAACAGGACAATAAACCAAGACTGATTACGACTTACAACCCCCAAATAAAACAGATAACAACGATAATTAATGATCACTGGCATATCCTAAAGAATGATCCCCTACTAGCAACTCAGATCGGGGATAAAGTTTCAATTGGATATAAAAGACCCAAAAACCTAAAAGACACACTGGTTAAAAGTCATTATATCCATATGCCTAAAAGAGCAAGTCAATCAAAAGGCATGTTCCCATGTGGGACATGCAGTACATGTCCCAAGGTACTGAAAATCAAGGACATTGTAGACAAATATGATAATAAACACATACTAGCTGACCACTTCTCCTGCACCACAACAGGTGTTATATATGTCCTTCAGTGTCCATGTAAGCTGTTCTATGTCGGAATGACGACACGACAAGTGAGGACAAGGATAATGGAACATAGCAGAAATATTAAAAATGCTTATAAGGACATGGAGAAAAACAAACAAATAACAAGTGTAGCTAGGCACTTTTATTACAAACATGATAGCAATGACTCCTTGCTTAAATTTTCAGTATTACAAAAAGCAACTCTAGGTATTAGAGGAGGTAACCTAGAGCAAATACTACTTAAAATGGAGTGTAGATGGATACACCTATTGAATAGTGTCAAACCTCATGGACTTAACGACAACAACAACTATCATGTCTATCTGGAATAACAAAAAACAAAAAATAAAAATTAATATAGGGATTAAACTCCACTATATGATCCGAGAAGATAACATTTTCAACATATCATACCTGGAATATGTATGATCCTTTACAATTAATGAGATACAATAAATTAAAATCAAGAATTTAACTCTTATTTACACCCAATTATTTCAATGGTTTCACTCAATAATATTGGTAGTAACACATTCCTTCACTGTGCAGCATATTAATGGGACTTCTTAGAAACTATTTTCTTCTAAGTTCAATTTAACAACTCCGAATATCACACTTAATACACTGTGTTATCACCACACTTCACTTCATTTGGCTTTATTTTTAGCCAATTATTCATTATCTCAACATAAAATGAATCCCCGCTTGAGTTGGATCATAGATTTTTTCACTAAATTAACTTAAAGTCCTTAGATGTTTTAATTTTAATTTTATCTTTAATTTGTTGTTAACTTATTTTTATTACATTCTATTTTACACTTATAACAAGCACTACTCACAGCTTAAACACGTGTTTTTTGTTTTTAAGATTTATTTTTAGTTTCACTTTTCACTTGTATATCACTTCAGTACTTAGCAAAAAGAACATTACAAATCTTGATAAGTATCTATTAATACATACATGAATGGTGTTACATCCAAACAAATAGTTCCGGTTTTTCCCTATAAGAAAAATATACTAATATATACCTTAATAAAGATGAATGAAAATCAGGAAGAATTGAACAAGGCAGTGTTACACTGAAGCATTTATTTTCCAAATAATATATAACATTGTTTTGTTATCCAGTAACCATGGCGGGTACACATCGTCTCCATAGCAACCTCCGTGACAGAACTAACTCTAAGACTGACACAAGCTCTACCAATAGTAACAGTAGTCCCTGACCAATCAGACTTTAGAGGTGGGACATTAGAAGACTACATATTTCCGGAAGTGTGCCGGCCCGGGTAACCCCTCTGAGGATGCGTTAGAGAAACGCTGCGTCAGGGGTCCTCGCTATATTTTTTTAAACAGCCTCTCTTGTTGTAATAATTAGTAAAAATATCTTAGCTCAAATAACTCTTCTTAGTTTGTACTTGGTAACCTGTGGCTTTTCACAGGCTTAGGCAGTAGCCATTACTATTTATCCCAGTATATATAAAAATGGGTAACCGCTGCACTTGCATATCATAATACGATTACGAGTGGGTAATATAATATCTGGGGGTTTAAGGTCTGAGACAATTGTGTCTATACAATATCGTAGACTACCTTAGAAAGAATACAACTTATAGATGTTATTATTAAGATAAGTAAAAAATTAGACACATAGTGTAATACTTTTACAAGCAGAAACTTAGCAACACTGTAATATAACTTTAGTCAAAACGGAGTGACAGAAAAAACAAGTCTGTTTCTCACAAGCAAAGGTAGCAGCTATTACTACTTACCATAGTTTTTGAAAAATGGTTAACCGCTGCACCTACATAATCCGATACGGCAACGTGTAGTAAATATAAATCTTGAGGATATGGTTTTGAGATAACACTTTCTCAACTATATCTTTGATTATGTTATAAGCAGGATAACCTACAGGCGGCATTACCAAGATAATTTAACACTCGATACACAATGCCAAACTATTACAAGTTGTAACCTAGAAACCCTGCAACACTACTTGAACAAAAGCAGTGTGACAGAAAAAATAAGTCTGCAAGCGATTTAAGCACAAAAATAAAGTTTGAGTCTGCAAAATCACTTTAAAATAGCTCCAGATTGGTTGAAAATTCCCACAATCTATTAAGATGCTATAATGCCACTTATTTGGACAATATAATAGGACACAGACTGCTTTAATATTAACACTAGCTGCAATCCGAGCCTATCCCTTGATGCAATAGCATGTGCACAATCACCAATATCAGTTAGAGTTGCAGAGTTAACTTAATAAGCAAGTGTTGGTAATACAATAGAGAGACTGCCATATAGGTAATCCCCCAGACCTTCTAGTCTCCACAGATATCTTATTGCAAGTGTATATATTGGTATTAGCTCACTCTATACGGGCTATATAACTGGACATTGATGTCCATAGTGCCTTATAAGCCTATTTATCTACCAAGACCATTAAGTTCAAGCATAAAAGGTATACCATATATCAATACCCACTACGGGAAAATCTGAAGGACAGGCAAGATATTAGGCCACATAGTCCTTAGATAGATTAATATACAGATATACCTAGAATATTAAACTTGTTCTTACAACTGGGTTACCAAGTACTCTATATCAGTGATATCATATAAGCTAAGTATCATACAATCAACAGAGAGTGTGCTTTTAACTCTCTCCAGGGTAGCATACACACACAATTTATGCTGTCTTTTTTATAAATAAAACTAATAAAGGTTATATTTTAATTTGACGACACAAATTCTTTTTCAATTATAAGTTCCAGTAATTTACAGAATTTATCACTACAATACATTGTTCACAGTGCAATAAAAGCATTTCTTTAAGACTAACAGGTTTGTTTAGCCTGTATAGTCCAGTTTTGTTAATTTAAAACTATAAACAAGTCTAACATCCTTTTGCAGGGAGCAGCAAAGAGCGGCAAAGTAGAAATAAGGCATTGGTGGTTCAGTGGTAGAATTCTCGCCTGCCACGCGGGAGGCCCGGTTTCGATTCCCGGCCAATGCATATGCAATGTTTTAAAAATTCTCTGCACATTACGAAGTGCTTATTCCCACCTTACTTTGAAAGAAATACAACCTTCTTTACAACTACAAATTTGCACATATCAAACAAAACCATAGGACAAATGATAGCCAAAAGTTTTGAAAACATTACAGTTAAACAAAGCTCAAATTAAAAAAACAGCCAGGTACAAAACTGAAATTGTACTAGCAACAATTGGTTTAACACTAGAAAACTATTCAGCCAAAAATGTCACACTCAATATCTTTTCTATGTGGATACAAATATCAAAGAGTTCATTTGTTGCACCAACATCAATTGATTCCCAATCATTTTATGTATTTCAATATGGAGAGAGAGAGAGAGAGAGAGAGAGAGAGAGAGAGAGAGAGAGAGAGAGAGAGAGAGAGAGAGAGAACAGTTTAGAAATGAAAAAATGAAAAATCATACTTTTGTTTTCCTATTTTTTAGGGCTTCTATCATATGTCTGAATTAGATATCATTGTCAATTTAATAAATAATCTAGTAACTTCATGATAAAAGATTCAGGAG
>NC_069505.1:374859146-374876646 GCF_027579735.1 Bombina bombina
CTTTCCTTTTGTGTATCTGATCCATTCATATCAGTAGAATCCTTAGTACTTAGTTTATTTCTTAATGTTTGTTTATTGAGAGTGGATTTAAAATCAGGATGTAAAAGCAGCCAGAATCTGTATGCCAGTATAATCTTGCACCACTTAGTTATTTTTTTATTTTATTGATTGAGAGTGGCTTTATATTAGGATGAAAAAGGAGCCATAATATATTTGTGGCTGATTAATATTCAGTAAAATAAATAAAAGGTCACACAATACATAAAATACAAATTGGTTTCAGTCTGAATAGTGTTTTCACTCTGACTCTATTCTGTGTATGATTTATTTCTAAATAATTTTTTTAAGAAAAATATAAATAAAACTAAACTATTAAACTTAGCTAGTAGTTACCATTCTGTTAGATTTTACTACAGTGTTGGAACTAAATATAGTGTGACAGACCCCTCTGTCAGTACTGGAAGGGTTAACATTGTTCAGTTTTGAGAAACTATTTTCTAAAGACAGGTTTCCTGGCATCAGCTATTGTTTACTGTAATTAAGTTTAAGTGATAAGCGTTCACATTGTTTAATCACCTCCAGAGTCAGACTGCCAGGTGTGAAGAAGGACTCCATTGTTTTCTTGTGTTCAATTGTTTATTTGGTTAAGGAATGCAATTCTATTGTATCCTGTAAAAGGGCATCTTCCCTTTATCTAATGTACTATCTTCTTCCTGTGCAGCTGTTGCTGGGGAGTGTCAACCAGGTGGGAGACCTGCATAAATACTGGGCATATAGCCCTCAATGAAACACATTCTGTTTTACTCTCAAGATGGAGCTTGGTCTCATGTTTGGGGGAATTAACTGGGTTCGTGTGTTGCTGATCCCGTATTCAGGGCATCTTTCATCTGGTATTAACCCTTGATATCCGGGTTATACCATAACAACTGGTGGCAAGCGACGGGATGATCCTCATCGCCCAGAAGAGCAACTACACATCCGGACCTAATGGGAATACCGTATGAAAGGCTGGAAAGAGCTACCCTTAAAGACCTGCTAGAACAAAGGGGCCGACAAGCCAGTAACCTCAGGAAGAGGGAGATTATTACAATACTGACCGAGATGGACAGAGTACCAGGGCCCAAAGGAACCAATGAGCCCAGCATATCAGACAGAACCCCCGAAGAAGCAAGCTTTGACCGGGCGGTTAAAATAAGACTGGCACATTATGGCCCCAACCCGTCTGTCGAAATTATCGACCGGGTCATAGCAGCCGTGGAGGCCAACCTACTTCGCCAAAGCGGCGCTGCAGCAGCCCAAGTCACAGCAACCCCAGTGGAAAAGAGAAAGGTACATTTTGCAGCTTTTAAAAACTTCCTGGAAACAGAAGGAGAGATTGATGGGTACCTTGCGGATTTGAGAGGCAATGTGCCCTACACAAGGTACCCGCAGAGGACTGGGTCACGATATTATCTGGAAAATTATCCGGCCGGGCCAGCGAGGCTTTTCTAGCCATTCCGGATGAGGAAGTCAGGGATTATAATGCTGTAAAAGAGGCGCTGCTCTCCAGGTATGCGATTACACCGGAGGCATACAGGAGTCGGTTCAGAGACACTGTAAACTAGCTGGAGATTCCTACGTTGAGTGGGCATGTAAGGTGCTCCGCACAGCAGCTCACTGGATGGCGGGGTGCCAAAGCCGTATCTGGGGAAGAGGTGCTGCAGCTATTCCTGTTGGAAACATTGCTTTGTCAAGTTATCAGCAGGAGTTAGAGAGTGGGTTCGGGACCGTAAACCCTCCACCCTGCATGAAGCTGCTCGTCTGGCAGATGAGTATACGGATGCCCGCAAACTGGACACTGCTACCACTAAGATCCCTGCCAGAGTGGAGTACAGACCACCTATTCGGTGCTTTGGATGTAAGTGACTAGGGCACAAAAGACCAGAGTGTCCCCTAAACACAGCAAACCAAGCACAGTCCTGGAGGAGACCCGCCGGCAGAAACCCACGTAACCCTCAGCCTGCTGCCCACTGCGTAGAGGAGGAAGAATGCTGGGGCATCCTACATAAAGCAGAACCCCATGAAAAGCTGCCCACTGGGATAACCAGCAACAGCACCGGCAGCTGGTTAAAGTGAATGGAAGGAGGTCAGTGGTCTACGGGATACTGGTGCTACCATGACCTTGCTCCAAAAGAACTTGGTGTCTGAGAACCAGCACACCGGAGACACTGTGGCTGTGAGGGTAGCAGGGGGCGCTGTGTTCCGCCTACTTGTTGCCCGGGTACATTTGGATTGGGGAGTGGGCGCTAGACATGTGAATGTGGGGGTCATGAAGGACTTACCAGCTGATGTTCTCCTTGGAAATAACTTGGCCCCCCTTGTTTCTGCCTACGCTCCCATGGGTCCCACCGATGTTAACCCTGTCACTACCCGTGCCCAGATCCATGCTGCCGAGACTGACCCACATGCTGCTGAGCCCCAGGACGCTGAGCTCAGTAAATCTATATCCGCTATTGATACGTGGAAGTCCTGTTACAACGCACTGATGAAGGAGAAGAGTCAAGTAGAGGATGAAATGGTCACGTTAAACAATCACGTAACAGTGCTAGTGGGAGAGAAAAGGAGCGCAGAGGAAAAAGCACGTTTAGAACGGGAATCTCTGCTAGACAAGCTGCACCGACAGACTGCAGAAAATACCAGCTTGAGAGTGGAACATGAAACATTAAAGACAAACTTAGAGACACTGGAGGAAAAAGCTGATGCTAGCTATAGTGAGGTGCAAGCAACTCAAGGGCACCCTATGTCAGTATGAAGGGATTGTGGATACCTATAAAGAGCAGGTACAAAAAACTTGCATAGAAGCCGATGAGATTTGTCTCCAACTGGAAAGAAGAGTCTCTGAAAACAAAAACTTAAAGGAATGTTTAGCCCGGGTCTGGGCACTGAAGAAGTTGAACCCTTATTTATATGGACAGGAATTCTCTCTAATAACGGGAATGCAGATCGATTGTACCGTCAAACTGACATTCCTACCACCTCCTAGTCCGGTCATCCCCAAGTTGACCCGCAAAAGGGTCAAGCCGGGTCTGCCGGAGTGTCCCACCAGGAGGAAGCCGTGTGACAGACCCCTCTGTCAGTACTGGAAGGGTTAACATTGTTCAGTTTTGAGAAACTATTTTCTAAAGACAGGTTTCCTGGCATCAGCTATTGTTTACTGTAATTAAGTTTAAGTGATAAGCGTTCACATTGTTTAATCACCTCCAGAGTCAGACTGCCAGGTGTGAAGAAGGACTCCATTGTTTTCTTGTGTTCAATTGTTTATTTGGTTAAGGAATGCAATTCTATTGTATCCTGTAAAAGGGCGTCTTCCCTCTATCTAATGTACTATCTTCTTCCTGTGCAGCTGTTGCTGGGGAGTGTCAACCAGGTGGGAGACCTGCATAAATACTGGGCATATAGCCCTCAATAAAACACATTCTGTTTTATTCTCAGGATGGAGCTTGGTCTCATGTTTGGGGGGAATTAACTGGGTTTGTGTGTTGCTGATCCCGTATTCAGGGCATCTTTCATCTGGTATTAACCCTTGATATCCGGGTTATACCATAACATATGGGATATAGGCAGATGGATTATTATAGCAGTAAAATATCTTTTTCACATTGTAATAAGATTTCTCTTTAGAGGGCATTGATAAAGTCTGTGTTTGTGGCAGTAGCATGTAAGTTTGAGAGAGAGAGAGAGAGAGAGAGAGAGAGAGAGAGAGAGAGAGAGAGAGAGAGATGCATCCCGAAAGTCATTGAGTTTTTATCATATGAAGATCCACTTGGCATTGCTATATCCAGTGCGTCTGTTGTCTAATTACGGTTTCTGTAATCTGCATTTTTATCCGATACCACAATACCCCACTGGTCAAAGCCTATAACAGGCGTCTGAGTTACTTACTTCTTGTGGCTCTCATTCTCTGCTTTTTCTGTTCATTTCTCTTTATTGGACGACCTTCAAAGATAACTTGTCTCATTCGTCAGTCGATTTTTGGAACAATATTTTCTCTGTGTGTTTCTTGTAATCTTTGCAAAAACAATTACAGTAGTTATTGCTTTTAATGCAACAAAACCTAATAGTGCTCTAAGAAAATGGGTAGGATCCTTAATTCTAAATTCTATCATATTTATTGGCTCCAGCAAATATATGGTTGCAGTGGAAATATTTGCCATTTTATCATCCAGCTTTGGACTTTTATGTTGTATTTTTGCACCTAAGTGTCACATAATCATTCTTAAACCTCAAATGAATAGCAGAGAATACTTCATATCAAGATTTCATCTGTCAGGTAAACAATAACATAGTAAAAATTATAATGCTGGTTCATTTTATTTTAAAGGGTCATAATAGTACAAAATGACATTTTGTAATCCATTAGAGCTTGTCATTTTGTAATCCATTAGAGCTTGTCATTTTGTAATTCATTAGAGCTTGTCATTTTGTAATCCATTAGAGCTTGTCATTTTGTAATCCATTAGAGCATGTCATTTTGTAATCCATTAGAGCTTGTCATTTTGTAATCCAATAGAGCTTGTCATTTTGTAATCCATTAGAGCTTGTCATTTTGTAATCCATTAGAGCTTGTCATTTTGTAATCCATTAGAGCTTGTCATTTTGTATTCCATTAGAGCATGTCATTTTGTAATCCATTAGAGCTTGTCATTTTGTAATCCATTAGAGCATGTCATTTTGTAATCCATTAGAGCATGTCATTTTGTAATCCATTAGAACTTGTCATTTTGTAATCCATTAGAGCTTGTCATTTTGTAATCCATTAGAGCATGTCATTTTGTAATCCATTAGAGCATGTCATTTTGTAATCCATTAGAGCTTGTCATTTTGTAATCCATTAAAACTTGTCATTTTGTAATCCATTAGAGTATGTCATTTTGTAATCCATTAGAGCTTGTCATTTTGTAATCCATTAGAGCATGTCATTTTGTAATCCATTAGAGCTTGTCATTTTGTAATCCATTAGAGCATGTCATTTTGTAATCCATTAGAGCATGTCATTTTGTAATCCATTAGAGCTTGTCATTTTGTAATCCATTAGAGCTTGTCATTTTGTAATCCATTAGAGCATGTCATTTTGTAATCCATTAGAGCTTGTCATTTTGTAATCCATTAGAGCTTGTAATTTTGTAATCCATTAGAGCTTGTCATTTTGTAATCCATTAGAGCTTGTCATTTTGCAATCCATTAGAGCTTGTCATTTTGAGATTATTGACCGTAGACTACTGTATGTACAAAGAGGTTAAACACACACTCGGGACTCACAACACTCTGCTGGTCCTGAGTAGAATATACCACTGATCCAATCAGCAGTTCTAGTCACAGAGCTGAGCCATGTGACTAGCCCTGCTGATTAAGGACCAGATTACAAGTGGAGCACTATTTAACACCCCTGCTCGAGCGTTAACTCTGCTAGAAGTAAGCTTTTTGTGCACGTCAGGTTGCAATCGTATTTAAAGTAAACTACGATAACCTATTCCCCCCTAGAAGTCAAAGGTGCAAAAAAAAGTGAGAAAAAACCTAACACCCTACTCGTGCAAAAATGATCGCATATTCTCATGTGCGCTTACCCGACATGAAAATATTAATATTTTAAATTCCAATGTTCTTCACATAGCAGAATATGTTACCTACCTATTTCTATGTACAGTATATCTGATGGTAGTTTGCACAAATATATATATATATATACCCTTTTACCCCGTTAGCAGCGCTATTCTACAGTAGAAAAGGAATGTTTAGCAATCAAGTGGCTTACCCTGATCACGGACCATGCCCTGTTGAGGTGGATGCACAACAATAGGGATCGTAATTCAAGGATCACAAGGTGGTTCTGGTCTCTCCAGCCTTTTAGTTTTGCGGTGAAACCCCCAGGCTGGCCTGTTACATAGCAATGCTGACGCACTATCCAGGGTGCTTGTGCTTACAGCTATGGCCCTTCACCCCACACTGTTCCGCTGGGGAGGGGGATAGGTTACAGAGTGAGGGAAGGTGTGTACATTAGCAGGCGCTTAGAAAGAGCAATTTTCCCCTGCAACTAAAGAGTTAAATCTGTTGGGTCAGTTTCACAGCTACTCCCTATTAAGTTAGCTCAGGCCTTAAGGGATTAAATGCCTACCGGTCGCTAGCCGTAGAAGGGTACATATAACAACTTACTCTATAATAAAAACACAACAACTTTTTGTGGGTAAAATTTTAACCGTCACAGGTTAAACATTTATTAACTAAATAAGTAACTATGGAAACCAACAAGGTTCTGATGGCGGCTGAACGAATGCTATAATGACAACCCAGCACTGCAGAAGGTAAACGGCCCAAACGGAAACTGCAGCAGAGCGGGACCTCTGCTCATAGAAAAATTGCTACTAAGGGGTTAATGAGATCACGTGACCCACCCGCAAGGGGAAGGAGGGGCACCTCACGTGCACTTGAGGCTATACACCCCTCTCACTTTTAGATTGGTCATCACTCCCCCCGTTCACCCTTTCCAAGGCAACAGGGCCGTTACCTCCCGCCGAGCGGGTATAAAATAGGGACTACCCCCTAGAAAAGGGGATCCGCTACTCAGCCGCCAAAAGCCAGTTAGACCGGATATGGTAGACCAATAACTAAAGAGGCTGACAAAGTTAGCCTGAATAGGCATACCCGTCGCCAACTAGGGGAAACAATTTAAATTTGGAAATGCTCAATCGACTATGTGGCTACTAAGTTAGCCTGAGAAGGCATACTTAGCGCCTAGTAATAAATTAAATTTGGAAGCCATCTTGTAATAGGGAAGAGAGGGAGGGAGGGAGGGAGGGGAAAGAACTCGTCTGCACCGGATTCCAGGAAGAAGAGGGCCAGGAAGCTGATGATCCCCATTTTTAAGGTGAGTAGTGGGCCCCTCCCTTGCATGCAACATTGTTGCAGTTAACCTCCCTAGCCAGCCCTCTTCTCCTATCTCTCCCTTCATCTTTAACCCTTAGCTTTGTTCCAGGCCCAATTGTGCCCTACACTGCTTTAAGGGATTAAATGCCTACCGGTCGCTAGCCATAGAAGGGTACATATAACAACTTACTCTATAATAAAAACACAACAACTTTTTGTGGGTAAAATTTTAACCATCACAGGTTAAACATTTATTAACTAAATAAGTAACTATGGAAACCAACAAGGTTCTGATGGCGGCTGAACGAATACTATAATGACAACCCAGCACTGCAGGAGGTAAGCGGCCCAAACGGAAACTGCAGCAGAGCGGGACCTCTGCTCATAGAAAAATTGCTACTAAGGGGTTAATGAGATCACGTGACCCACCCGCAAGGGGAAGGAGGGGCACCTCACGTGCACTTGAGGCTATCCACCCCTCTCACTTTTAGATTGGTCATCACTCCCCCCGTTCACCCTTTCCAAGGCAACAGGGCCGTTACCTCCCGCCACCAGATAGCATTAAGATGATAACTGTGCCGCCAACCAATAAAAGACAAACACAACCCAACCGGACTTAAAGGAGGGTTACTATGGCCTTACGAATGTCCTTCATAAAAATATCTAGGGCAACTGTCTCTAAATGAACCCTATCCTTTCTATAATAATGGACCTTGTCGGCTGTAAGGGATTCATGTTTAACCACGAATCCCCCATTACCTGTGACGGTTCTAGCAACTGAGGAATTTATCTTCTTCCTGACCTTATAAGCAGCGCTGTGGCAAGACATGTGACGCCATTCTAGCCTGGGAACTATGTTGGACCAACCGACCAACACATTTGGAATCCGAGCTCTGATCCAAGCGATATCCGCCTGCATGATCTTGATAAGCTCCAAGACCGGAATGGCACCCAAATAATTGCCCCCTAAATGGAGAATTATTACATGAGGTTTACCCAAGCGTACTAGGGCCTCCGAAATACGAGATGGAAGCGCAGGCCAACACATCCCTCTCTCCCCTAACCATCTAATTGAAACTAGGGTGGAAGGGAAGCCCAAATTCTGCCCCCCCGGAAGGGCAGAACTACGGATGGAGGCCCAATGCACATAGGAGTGCCCCACGATCCAGATCGTCTTGGTGCCGCAGACAGGTCCTGCAAAGACACATGGAATTAGCAACTGAAATAACACTAATCAACAACCTTGGATTAGAAACTAAACACATTATTCAACAACCGGTCGAATATAACCCTTAAACTTATTAGAACGCCATCTACCCAGACGGCATATGGCTTCTACTAAAGAACCCTTCAACGCAGCATTAGTAGCTGCCCCTATGCGAAACGAATGGGGAGCTATTTTAGACACATTTAAGTCTGCATGGGCAGCGGCTCTAGCTAGTATCCTACGAAACTGGAACAACGAGAGTGAAGTCCCATTAGCGTGAATTAACAGGGGGCCCTGCTTCGGTGGCCTATGTTCTAAAAACTGGTTCACCGCCCTCACAGGGCAGCAGTGACCATCGGACTGAGATATAGGTATCCATGCACCTTTGCCGTCTTGATCAGTCTTTGATCTCGGCAAATAAACTAAAAGTGAATACGCTCCGGCCCAGACATGGCCAAATTGAAGGCCCTTGTCTGTGCTGGACTTAGAAGGCACCACAAGCTCGCTTATTCGTAGCGCTGCCAAATAGGCTAGTGCAAATGCAGCCCTGAATAATAAAAACTCGTAATGAGTCGAGCAGATGTGCGGCAAAGCGTCCACCAGCCGCTTGAGCCGGTCGTGCGTGATAGGCTCCCTAGAGTCCTTTTGTTGTGGTTGCAGCTTGCCCCAACCTTTAACAACCTGACGCACAAATTTTGAGTTAGCTGGATCCGGCAAAGCGAGTGTACGGTAAAAGAATGATAAGGCCGCTAACCGAGAATGAACAGCTCCCTGCCGAGCGCCCTCGCGCCAAAGACTCACCAGCCGGTCACAAAGCGTGTCCTGAGACGCCTCAGCCGCCTCCACATTCTGACGCCAGCAAAACTCTTCCCATTCGTGCCAAAGTCTGACATAGGAGCGCCATGTGTTGGGGGCAAGTGACACCTGCACTAGAGGGAGCAAGGATATCCAGGACGGAGAAGCTGCCTAAGGAAACCAGGACAAGGTAAGCCTTCTACTGCAGCCTGAGGAGCCAAACGTATGAACGTCACTTTCTCTGTGCGTTGTATTAATTTGTTTAGTAATTTTCCCTATGGTTCTTGCACCCAGACCTGTCTGGGGTTAACTGCTTGTGGCTCTGGGGACAGCACAGCTTCCTGTGAGTGCCAGTGGCACCCAGGGCTGAGCATGTTGCAGGGTCATGGGATGTGTACCCGGTCCGGTATGAGAGTGCAGTTCCCTTCTGTGTTTTGTATAAGTCTAGGGTGGTTACATATTCCTGTGCACCCTTCCCTTGTTTTCAGTTTGTTTGGATTTGAAAGCTTGCATTGTGTGTCTGTTTAGGGTCTCAGGTATTGGAAAGGACCTTGACGTGGTACCTGAGCTTGTCCCATTTGGCCAGATGCGGTGACTAACCTTTCCATTTTTGCTTTTAAATCTTAGCTGAGAGCTTGTAAGTGAGTGCTGGGTTTTCTCTGTTTGTTGTATTAATTTGTTTTGTAATTTTCCCTATGGTTCTTGCACCCAGACCTGTCTGGGGTTAACTGCTTGTGGCTCTGGGGACAGCACAGCTTCCTGTGAGTGCCAGTGGCACCCAGGGCTGAGCATTTTGCAGGGTCATGGGATGTGTACCCGGTCCGGTATGAGAGTGCAGTTCCCTTCCGTGTTTTGTATATGTCTAGGGTGGTTACATATTCCTGTGCACCCTTCCCTTGTTTTCAGTTTGTTTGGATTTGAAAGCTTGCATTGTGTGGCTGTTTAGTGTCTCAGGTATTGGAAAGGACCTTGACGTGGTACCTGAGCGTGTCCCATTTGGCCAGATGCAGTGACTAACCTTTCCATTTTTGCTTTTAAATCTTAGCTGAGAGCTTGTAAGTGAGTGCTGGGTTTTCTCTGTGTGTTGTATTAATTTGTTTTGTAATTTTCCCTATGGTTCTTGCACCCAGACCTGTCTGGGGTTAACTGCTTGTGGCTCTGGGGACAGCACAGCTTCCTGTGAGTGCCAGTGGCACCCAGGGCTGAGCATGTTGCAGGGTCATGGGATGTGTACCCGGTCCGGTATGAGAGTGCAGTTCCCTTCCGTGTTTTGTATATGTCTAGGGTGGTTACATATTCCTGTGCACCCTTCCCTTGTTTTCAGTTTGTTTGGATTTGAAAGCTTGCATTGTGTGGCTGTTTAGGGTCTCAGGTATTGGAAAGGACCTTGACGTGGTACCTGAGCTTGTCCCATTTGGCCAGATGCGGTGACTAACCTTTCCATTTTTGCTTTTAAATCTTAGCTGAGAGCTTGTAAGTGAGTGCTGGGTTTTCTCTGTGTGTTGTATTAATTTGTTTTGTAATTTTCCCTATGGTTCTTGCACCCAGACCTGGCTGGGGTTAACTGCTTGTGGCTCTGGGGACAGCACAGCTTCCTGTTAGTGCCAGTGGCACCCAGGGCTGAGCATGTTGCAGGGTCATGGGATGTGTACCCGGTCCGGTATGAGAGTGCAGTTCCCTTCCGTGTTTTGTATATGTCTAGGGTGGTTACATATTCCTGTGCACCCTTCCCTTGTTTTCAGTTTGTTTGGATTTGAAAGCTTGCATTGTGTAGCTGTTTAGGGTCTCAGGTATTGGAAAGGACCTTGACGTGGTACCTGAGCTTGTCCCATTTGGCCAGATGCGGTGACTAACCTTTCCATTTTTGCTTTTAAATCTTAGCTGAGAGCTTGTAAGTGAGTGCTGGGTTTTCTCTGTGTGTTGTGTATATATATATATATATATATATATGAACGCCATCCGGGCGGTATAGAGCTTTGTTGTCGGCCGTAATAGAGTCATGCCTGATAAGCAAGCTGTCTAAAGCCGTGACCGCTCTCCCCAATTCCCGATTGACCTTTTTCTTAATGTTGTATGCTGCCCTTTGTGTCACAATATGTCTCCAACGCAGCCATGCAACCACGTTAGACCACCCTACTTGCACGCCCTGGAGCCAAGCATACACCCACCGCAAGTCTGAAATCATCTTTCTTATCAGGTCCAATGCCGGGACCGCACCCAAGTTATTGCCCCCCAAATGCAAAATCACAATATGAGTCTTCCCCCACCTCCTGTGAGCATCTGGAGGAGAGCTGGCAACTCATCCCAAGCCAACCCCCTGCGAACCAGCCAAAGAATGTTTGTTCTTGACGCCGGAATTCCTAGCTGCTGCCCCTCCGGTAGCCTCAGTGCCCTGATGAATAAATGAGTGGCCCACTATCCAAATGCGTGCTGGAGGGGAATTCTTGCCTGAAAGGACATGACAGAAATGCTGAGCAAACGCTAACAGTGATTGCCCGCCCCTGCAGATAATTAAGTATCCCGAGCGCCCCCCCCCCCCAAGCCCTCGGTGACTATCAGAGTGGATCCCACCCACCGGGTTGTGGGCTGTCCCCTGCGCCGCTTAATGTCCTTTCCCGAAGAACCGCTCGCGGCGGCTGACGTCGCAGCCCCAATTCGAAACGAATGAGATCCTATGTTGGCAGGGTCTAAACCTGATGCCATTGCTGCTCTTGCCAGGACCTTACAGAACTGGAAGACAGATAAGGATGACCCATCCTTGTGTATGAGCAGCTGCCGGGGGCCTACCGGACGCACCTTACAAAAATCCTCAAATTTTCACACTGGGCAGCAATCCTCTATGTCTAACCTGCCCAAACACAACCAAGCCCCTTTTCCTGCCTGGTCCGTCTTAGACCTAAGTATAAGCAATATGAGCCCATTCTCTACAGGCCGTACATGTTCCCACAGGATACCACCTACGCCCCCTGAACAGGAAGATGCAACTAACTCCCCCTGCGAATGCAAACGCCGCGCGAAAAAGCAATACCTCAAATTCAGAGGAGCATACCTCCTCCAAGCACCCCATCAATGCCCGCAGCCGGGGAAGCGTGATAGGTTCCCTGTGATCTTTTGGACGTGGGTCCAGCCGGCCCCACCCCTTCAGTACTTGCCTAACCAGATATGACCCCGAGAATTCTGTAATGTCGAACGTTTTATTAAAGAACGCCATCGAAGCTAACCTACTTTGAGCCCCCAGTTTAGAGGTCCCTTCCTTGCGCAACCACGCCAGCCACTCCAAAACCTGTACTTGCGATGCTTTGTGCACCTCAAACCCTTGCTGAATAGCAAAGCGTTCCCACCCCTTCCAGTGACTCACATACGTTGTCCAGGTCTTTGGCGCCACTGAAGCCTGAATCAAGGGGATAATAGTTTCCCAGCCTCTGCCATCTGCCAAAGAAAAGGAGGGCACGTCAAGCCAGTCTAATCCGCCCCTGGGCCGGCCTGTCTAAATAAACCCCAATAAAATCTTGACAGAGCGTCGGCTATCACATTATGCACGCCCGGTACGTGCCGTGCCACGAAGTAGATGTTCAGCTATAAACAGCGCAACACCAAGTGTCTTAGGTAAGTGACTACCCTCCGGGATTACACTTATAGCCTATTAATGGCGTACACGACACTCATATTATCTGACCAAAACACTACCGATTTGTTAGCCAGAGCAGGACCCCACAGCTCCACTGCTACTACAATAGGGAACAACTCCAGCAGCGTCAAGTTCTTGGTAAGACCTGCCTTGACCCAGTCCCTAGGCCATGGAGCAGCGTTCCATGACCCCTTCAGGTAAGCCCCATAGCCATGGCCACCTGCCGCATCTGTAAACAAGTGCAATGCCTGATTCGACCTGGGGCTGTCCCGCCACAGACAGACGCCATTGAATTTCTTCAGAAATTCTTCCCATACCCCTAGGTCGTCCCTCATGCCTTGTAACACTTTGAATCCACGAGCCATACCCTGGGGACCCCTCAATTGTTCCTCCAACCTCTGATTGAAGACCCTACCCATGGGAATAGCCCTACCGGCAAAATTTAGCATGCCTAGTAAAGATTGCAAGTCCCTAAGGGACATACAAGATGCTCTTTTTACCGCTAAAACCGCTCCCAACAGGCGAACAACCTTATCTTTCGGAAGCCGACAGACCTCTGCAACTGTATCAATCTCTATACCTAGAAATGTGAGACATGTGCACGGCCCATGCGTCTTATCAGCCGCCAAAGGGACCCCAAACCTGCCCATCATATCGTGCATGACTGCCATCAAGGCTTCACATTCTGACGTGCCAGCACACCCCACCAGGAGGAAGTCATCCAAGTAGTGGGCCACGGCCCTACCACCCGACGCCTTCCTTATCACCCAGTGCAAAAACGTGCTGAAACTCTCAAATAAGGCGCATGACAAAGAGCACCCCATGGGCAAGCAATGATCGACATAGAAGTCACCGTCAAACTTCATGCCCATCAGCCGAAAAGCCGACGTATGCAAAGGGAGCAGCCTAAATGCTGATTCGATGTCCAACTTGGACATCAAGGCCCCCTTACCCCTGACTAGCTCCAATGCCTCGTCAAAGGACTGGTAATGCACAGAACTAAGCTCTGTGTCAATGGCATCGTTCACCAATGCCCCTTTTGGGTAGGACAAGTGATGTATCAGCCTAAACTTGCCAGAATCCTTTTTTGGCACCACCCCCAGTGGGGACACCACCAAATCCGGAAGCGGCTTAACCCCAAACGGGCCCACCACTCTGCCCAATGACAATTCTTTTGCTAACTTGTCCCTAACCACCCCCGGGAACTCATAGGCCGACTTCAAGTTCCTATGCACCGAGGAACCCACCACCTGGCCTGACACAGGTATCCTAAACTCCTTAGACAGTCCCTGGCTGAGGAGGTCGGCCACCCCCCTATTCGGGTACTGTGCCAGCCAAATGGCCATGAACTCCAGCCTAAGTGGCGTTGGGGCCCTTGTTACCAGGGGCCCCTTTGGAGAACTGTTTGCCCTCCCCCTTCTTATTACATTCAACCCCTGGGTGTGGACCACTGCAGAACTTGCAGATGTGACGAAAGAAACAACTTGCCCCTCTGTCACACTGCTTGTCCTGAACTCCTGAACTTGTCCAGCACTCCCGCCCCCGTCTCTTAGGACGTGGGGTGCCAGGACGCACCTGCCCAGCCCACGTGCCTGGCACCTGGCCCGTCGGCCCTTCCAAACCCAATTTAGACCACAGGTACAAATCCTGAGTCCCAAAATGGAGCATGGGGTTCCCTACCATCTTTCTACGGAAGGCCATGTCGTACTCGCACCATGCCCCTTCCTTAAATCTAGTATGGACATCATCAATAGTGTTTTCATACTTGAACAGGTTGTGCCCTTGCGTCTGCCATTTTTCCAAATAGCAGGTTGCCAGCACCCTGAAGAACCTCTGCCATTCTTCATAAGTTTCAGGCCTCTGAACTTTCTTAGGGCCTGTGCCGTCTGCTGCCCGCTCTTTGGCTCGGCACGCCTCAGGTGAAAGTTAAAAGATGTTCACGTAGCAACCATCCTGAATCCTTTTCACCACCTTCGCTTTCAGGTGCCCGTAAAGGGAGTGGACTAAACACGGGTAAGTATCACCCTGAGATGCCACCCTCCTCGCAACAGCAACACCCAAAGGGGACTGGGCAACAGACCCCGCTGGGACATACAGAACCAATGCGAAACCCAATGCCTGCACCACCTGGTTCTTCACCTGCGCGGCCACTAGCTTCTTAATCATTTTAAACATTTCCCTCTGGCCCTTACCCACTAGCCCTAGGTCCCCCTCACTATCTGAACCTGATTCGCTAGAGGATGTAATATGTTCTGCATGTGTGGATGTGCCAAGAAGGTACTCACCGCTTGGGGCCAAAGGTGGGGCAGGTCCTGTTCCGCCCTGTGCTGCAGCTGCTGCTACTGTGGGATTAACCGTCTGTGATCCAGATGATCCTTGCCCGCTTGTCGAAGCCATCTGTTGCGCTGCCGTATCCCTGTCAACCTGGGGAAAGAAAAGGACATGGGGAGTACTCTGTGTGCAGGATGAAACCCCCGAGGGGGGCCCAGCAACCTCCCCCACATATCTCTGCCCCCTGCTGCCCTCCCCAACAGACATCCCCAAAGCAGATGCCATAGCCTTCCTAATCAGATCCTCATTCACACACCCTGTTTGCCCTATAGCCGTCACCAGAGTCTCCTGACATTGCACTGTTACCCCCCCCTTTCATTCCTATGCATATCAGCCAAAGCGCCATGTCTTCCCTGCTCATTGCCCAGTCCTTCATCATGTGTATCTGGGGTACTCACCCCTGCACCAGGCATACCCTTTGCGACACGCTCTCCCATGCTCTGTCTGCTCACACATGTCCCAGCACCAGCCCTTCTACCTCTTCCCCCTTCCGGGGTCTTTGCTGCCACTTTTCCGCCTGTCCGCCTAACCCCCATCCCATCAGGAGCCTCATCCTCCACTCGGAGTCTCCCCAACTTACTTGGGGTGCCTCCGGAAGAGGATCCGCTCCTATCCCTGCTGTGCACTCTGCGTCGCCTCCTCGCATGTCCGCGCTCCTCCCCACTCGATGAGTCACATGGGGAGGTTGAGTATGACGTAAACAAGGAGGCGGAGCCATCCGGGGATGCACAACGCAGCCTAGTAGCCGTCTGAGGTCTACAGGCTGCACCATTGCCCCCCACGACTTCCTCACCGATGCCGTCTGCCCCAATCACGCCTAGAGACATGACTGCCGCCAGAGACTGGGCCAAGGAGGTGACAGTCACCAAGGCTGCAGGTGGTAAGCCCCTAAGGGGCTGGCATGTGGCCAGCCATGCATCCACAGCTGTGTCCGGCCTTGCCACGTGGGTAACCGCTATGCCATCCTGATAAATACCGGGGGTTAATAGAGCATTTGCAGTGTCCACTGCAGGCCGCTGCGTGCGCTGGCCGCCAACTGCAGAGCCCCCTGGATTAGTCCCATAACCTGAGGGCCCCACTACCTCCTCTTCACCCTTCCTAAAGGGAACCTCTAGCGAGCCTGGGGCATGGGATTCCTGTGCACTCACTCCCTGCTGCTCCCCTTGACTCACCACCCCCCCTTGCATACCCAGGCCCTTCCTAGCCACGGGCCTAGGTCTTGCCACTCTCTTATTAGATGGTTTAGCCCTGGGGGTGGGAGGTATAACTCCCTCAGAACCTGATTCCTCTCTCTCTCTTGCAGGGCCTCGCATCCCCGGAACCTCCTTCACCACTTCAGCATATCTCCATGGTGGAACAGATTTCCTCTTCGCACGCTTCATCTTGCTCAAGAAAACCGACAGAAAGTTATTCTTGAAGTCTGGGCACTGGAACAAAGAGGCCGGATCTACTGAAACAAGAACCTTTAATTTTGCTACAGGCCCAAAAGAGGGCCCTCCACTTCCACAAGAGCTGTTGGTGCAATGCTGAATGCGGAGAGCGTATTGCTCTCCGCATTCAGCGATGTCTGTCGGACATTAACGCTGATCGGATCATGTTGGACAGACATTTGTTAAATAGGCCCCACTGTAGTTACACATAAACACACAGTTACACATATGCATACATATACATGCACACATACTGATACTTACAAATATACACATACATATATATATATACACACACACACATACATAGCTGTATACAAACACACATACACAAAATCATATGCAGACACACACATAAACATATATACATACACACCAAGAAACACACACACACACATATACACACAGACATATTCACACACACACTGTCACACACAGACATAAACATAAACAGACATATACAAAAAGGTGCACATTCATGAACACATATAGATACACATTTATACATGCACACAGACATATAGACCGACACATACGCACATATACATACATAAACGCACATGCACACACACATACTGTATATGCATAAGTACAAATACCTACATATACACACATACATACATGCACAGACATATTCACACTTAGGGGAAGATTACGAGTGGAGCGCTAACAGTTACACACGAGAGGTAAGAGGTATATTGCGGGTATTTGCGCGCATCAGGTTTATTGCTCATATTACAAGTTGAAAGTAAATGTGATAACTTTGTTTTTTAATTTACCTATCAAAACTATATATACATTTTTTAGTAGACAACCCAAGGTATTGATCTAGGCCTATTTTGGTATATTTCATGCTACCATTTTGCTGCCAAATAAAATCAAATAGAAAAAAAATTGTTAACTTTTTCACAAACTTCTAACTGAAATTATTTACATATCACGTATTATGCAGTCATAACGAATATGGTTGTAAAAGCTTCTCTGGGATCCCCTTTGTTTAGAAATAGCAGACATACATGGCTTTGACATTACCTTTTGGAAATTAGAAGGCTGCTAATTGCAGCTTTGCACCACACTTCTGAAATTCTTAACAGTGAAGGGGTTAATCAGGTAGCCATAGTGTTGAGATTACCCTCCCACGGACCCACCCCCTACTTACCTGATCCCTCCTAAAGAGCTCTCTTCCCTCCCTCACCCACCACTGGTCAC